>NC_065511.1:7458039-7463652 GCF_006386435.1 Epinephelus moara
CTTTATTCACTCGTGATGAGACTTCAGCCTACCAATGGTGGTGAAAACACAACATAAGGACATATTTCCTTTTCATATAGATTTTTAATGCAACCACTATTGTCAAAAACAGGAAAAAAGGACTGGAAACCGTAATAGTTGAGTTTTAAAAAAATTACAGATCTGAGTTTATTTGGCTTTTTCAAAAGTTTTGTTACTTAGATTGACTGTTCGTGAATACAGTGTTCCACAAAGCTCCCTGTAACCCATCAGTTTTCTGAAAGTGAGTGACAGAAGTCCCAACATCGGCCAGGCCAAAGGTGGCCAGGTCAGTGATGTCTTCAGGCCAGTTGCTTAGGTCAAACATGGTGGCAGCGGCCTTTAAAACACCCATATCAAGATTGCCAAGCCGCGTGGTGAGGTTGTCACAGAAGCCATTGATTAGTTTATCCATTCACTTACGTTTTAACAGGTCTGACGCTACTAATGCGCCCCGGCTGTATCTAGGCTAATGGCTAACATGCTAACTATTATTTTTCGTCACTAGTCACTTGAAACAAATTTAAGACGATAGGAGACAGGTTGAAATAAACTGAAATTTCCCTTTAATAACGGTCAAAGTCAATGTCTGAGTGTCACATTTACACACTGCTAACACATACTACTGTTATCTGGGTGTTCATTATACTCAGCTTACCAGTAGGAAATTTAGAAACATGACTGGCTGCTAGTTCAAGCATGACCTTCATCTCTGTAACGTTAGCTAAAGTTGCTAGCCTAATTATTACTGACTGAATGAACCGAGTACACCTTTTCTGATTAACTGTAACGTTACCGTCATTATCATAAACATCAAAATTTAGAACACACAGTCACATTTTATAACTTTGTAAGGCCATCATGTAACGTTACATGATTAGCTGAGTTGCTAGTGTTAGCTATCGCAAAGAACTAGAACTAGCTAAAAAATCAACAAGCTAACGTTAGCCTATAGCCTACTTAAACAAACTAACTTACCACAGGGGCAGAAACAGATGAAACATTGTCTTCAAAGTCCCGAAGCCAAGTGTCGTATCCTACTCCAACTGCAGCGGCACTAGAGGAGCTTGCATCAGTTGTTTCAACCATTTCAGCATTGCTAGGTTCTGTGCTCTGATTACGAGTGGCGAGCATAGCTGGCGAGTGGCACCCAGCGTGACCGCCATGCAGTGAGTTGAGTTCCGTGTGTGTGTGTGTGTGTGTGTGTGCATGCACGTGCATGTGGAGCCAGAGCTGGTGCAGCAAAAGCCACTGTATTTTTGCTATTCATAAGTTTTGATTTAAATTATTCAAGCGAGAAAAACGACGTTCAGATACTCATACGTAATGATGTTGTAAATAACCATTTCCATATTGCTTTGACTTTTTTTTTTTTTTTTTTGCTGTCCTGGAATTGTCTCAGACACATCATCTTTGTGACCCAGTAGCAACTTTTATAGTCCCCGGGACGTTGGGACACCGTTAGTTTCAAGCCCTGAGAGCATATTAATAATGTATCAACCTTTATACGACACTGTTTGATAGGGTCTTATAGTGTCTTATAAAGCAGTAATAAATGTGGTCATTGTTCTATAATTAACCCTTATAAATCATAATTAATATAAATAGACATCTTATTAATTAATATTTAGGATAGCTTTATAAACTGTTATCAAGTTTTTATTAAGTGCTTATAATGCTCCTATACGCAATAATAACTGTGCTCATTGTGCTATAATTAACACTTATATAGTCTTATTAATGGTAATAAACATCTTATATGTGCTCATTAACTGGTTAATTGGTGCTTATTACAGTACCTTAATATATATACGGATGCCAAGTATCAATCTTTTATATTACTCATTTTTGCAAATACAGCTTTAATACAACTATGATAATAAAACCAATTGTTTTTTTTTTGTCCACTGGGTGGTGCTGAGGTTTTTTCCTAGTGAGGTCAGCAGAGGTCTCAGTCAGCAGCATTTGACTTTTTAAGACGGACGGAAAGGAGGACTTGGATATGACACGTGATTTGCAAGCAGTGTCATATGAGAATAAAATACTCAGGGAATACGATGAACATTAGAGCTCATCTCACACTCCGCCATCCAGAGATAGCATTAGCCACTGATGGCTGAGCTAACCCTAAACACTGGACACAATTAGCTTGACAAAACTACCATCCAACTCTGAGAGAGCGAAGAAAGTAACACAGTCCATCTGATCACGAAGGCTTTTGTTACATGCTAAAAACACTGGAACCCAGGTATGTGACTCAGTCCTGACATTTTTCATCCTCACAACCGTATCCAAGCTCTACAGAGAAGTGAAGCATAAAGTTGAGGAAACTTTGAGTACAACAAGAAGGATGGCATTAAGCTGTGACGCCTGGACTTCAAGGTCAGTGGATTCATTTGTGACTATAACAGCACATTATCTCACAGAGAACTGGGGACTGCTGTCTCACGTTCTCCATACTAGAGCAGTACACAAAAGTCACACCAGAGCAAACATTGCAGACCTACTGCAAAATGCAGCACAAAAGTGGGGGCTAGGGGTTGTAACGCTTCTAACATGGGTGTTGCCATTCAATTAGCAGGATACCTGCATGTGAAGTGTTTCACTCACATGCTTAATCTGGCCTTGCAGAGGGCATTAAATCTGCCAACAGTTCAGTTTGTCAGGTGTATGCAGCATTTCTGACAGGTTTTATGACGGTGTTGGTCAGTCTGTCTGCTTTGCATCACATTTTGCTGCAATGAAAATGCTTAAAGTCAGATGAACAGACTGACAACTCTGTCAACGTCAGTTTCACCTCATAAGATAAAGTTTTCCTTTGGGGAAATAATGTGCAGTTGGAAAAAAGGTAATGAATTCCAATATATCTCAATATATTGTACCCCACTACCCAACATATTGCAATATTCTGATAATAATGTACTGTGACTAAGTATCATGACTATATTGTATTGTGGGTCCTCTGGAGATTCCCACCCCTAATCACAATTGATTATTCTGAAAAACATATTTTCATCTTGTGATAATAATCAAAGATATACTTTAATTACATTAAACTGTTCTCAAGAGAACAAAATATTGCCTCAAAGATGATAGTACTCATGTGTATCGCAATGTAAATATTTCTAATATATTAAGTTGAGAGACCCACAGTTAATACTTTTTATATTTTTTTTTCACCCCACCCACTCCTCCCTTCATCCCTAAGCCTATTGCCTTCAGTCAACATTTCCACCTCAAAAGAAACTGACAAACAGGGAAGTCCAGGTCTGTAACAGGGAGGCAGGATGGTGTTCAACAATTTTAACCACCTGAGTTGCTCCCTTTATAACAGACACTCTTTTGCACACCTGCTGCTTCTGCAGAGGTGCCCATTTCAGGAATAGCTGCTCAACCCAACTACACCTGCACACTGACTACCAAATCACCTCTGTAGCCCCATTAAGGTAATATTCTAGCCAGTGCTCTACAAAACCATCCAGATAGAGTTTGTTCACTTTGCCATCAATGGTTTTACACATGGATAATCCATTCCTAGAGGGCATTGCTGACATTTCCAATATCTGCCACAACCTTCAGTCTGCTCTCTCTAAACCATTCACCATCAATACCCTACTAGCAAAAGAGGATGATGGGCCCATTTTAAAATCCTTCTTTGCCAGTTTTCTGCATTCACCCAATATGCATTGCCACTCAGAGGCATTCCAGGAAACAAGGCTAATAATAGACTTGTTTCCCCTCAGGGTTCACAAATTTAAGCATTGACAGCATCATACCTAGTCCTCATTTCTTTGTGCAATATGCAACCATTGACAATGCCATCACTGGTTGTCAGGCCATGTGGCTTGAATCCCTAAAGCAGACATCACTATTGCTTTTAAAATCTTACCCATCCACCCAGACTTCTGGTGATTATGGTCTGTGGCCTGAGATAGTTTACTCCCCTTTAGAAGCCTTACATTGGATCCTTATGAATACTACAAACTCCCTTACGTTCTTCATTTTTTTCTGGGATTTTAATCCTCACTTTAATGCCTCAGGATTACCACTTACGAAAGTTTTGAAGTGTTCCTATCTCCAAAAAGAAAATGTCAGGGCCTTGACCTTCCAACCAAAGCAGCAGCAGCCCCTTCTCTTCATGATAAAGTTGTTCTGGATAACGCATCAAAAATAGAAATGTGTCTTGGTATTGCATTTCTTTCCTCTATAATGACCACATTACTCAACCTGAAGACATCCAACTTTACACTGAGGTACACCAAGTTTTCTCCTTCCATAGGTTTGGCCCTTAGAGTTGCTCTTCTAAGACTTGTTCTTTCCTTAATCTGCGCTCCATGAGTTGTATATTGTTGTCATAGCTCATAACCCTTGGGGACAAGAATGGTCCATACTCATTCACTCCCATAACACGGTAGTATTAGGAATCCTGAAAAAGGTTGGTCCTGCCAAAATATTTAAATAGCTCAACAGCTGGAAAACTTTTCCAATGCCTTCCAAGAAGCCATTCTCAACAGCCTCTCCAATGCCCTCTCTCACTCTACCTTAATGGCTGGAATTGTTTCGAAGCACTTCACACAGCAAACCAGCTGACCTTTCCCTGTCTAGATGTTATGTCTATCTGCAATTTTATGACCCATGCTCATTACATTCTGAAAACCCACTGCTCTACTTTCAGACCTATTTGTCAGCAACCAGCTTTTTCATCAAACTACTGTAGTTACTACCAGCCATGTCTGTCTCCCACATCTTAATCAAAGGCTAGCAAAACAGGAACCTACTCACAGCAAAACGCTTGCCAGTCACTTTGACCCTCTTAGTCTCTGCATTCATTTTTTATGTTAAGGCTTCTGATACCCCTTGGTTTACTTAACTCTAGGATCCATGTTCTCACTGGCTTTTTTCAGCTCCCTGTGGTGCTTTTAATTTGCCCCAACTTCATTTACCTATAACCCTTCTTTTCATCCCAGTCCATCTGACATTACCATCCATACTTCTGACTCTCATATTCGCACTGTGGAGAAGTACTATAAAACCTGCTGGGAGCTTCATTCCCTATCTACATTTTTCATCTAGACTCCTACCTTGGCTTATACGAGCTGTTGACCAGATAAATCATTTCCAGGTATGGCCTCACCTCAAGACCCAGTCTTAATCACCAAAACAGGAGGGACTGCCGCTCGAATAGAGTTTCATAAGAATTCTGCTTGTGAATCAAATGCTGTGGTCCTTGCAATTACCACATCTTAACTAAACTGAACTGCTGTGTAGCCTATGGTTTACTAATTTCCCATTTAACTGTTATCACAGACTTGTCTCTCCGTTGTATAAATCAAAAAGTTCATATCACTCTGTGACTTGCTGCATATCATAAATAAACAGCAGATCAACCAAAGTATTTTTGAGAGATTCGGCTTTTAATCAACAGCACACTGATACTGACAGATTCCAGACAACCTCAGTTATACAGTTACATTAACTGGAAAGTGGTTTGACTTACTACAAAAAATATATAGTCAATAATAAAGGTGGTGATGTTTATTTTAAAGATATACATTTAATTTATCCAACAAAAAAAATTCTTAAAATGTACAGACC
>NC_065511.1:7465342-7492842 GCF_006386435.1 Epinephelus moara
TACATTATCCCGCTTATTACACGGCTAATTATCAGTTAAATAAATAATTTGAGACAGAATATTGATTAATTATACGATTTTTATTGATTTATAAATTAAATCGGGAGGAGAGAAAAAAAACAACTGCCGGCAACGGCTGATCTCCTTGTCAGGGCAGCGTCCCTAGCAACGCTGGGCTACATAGCAACGGTCATTACACAGTAATATCAGACCTCTGAGTGCCGCGACTGACCAATCAGAATACAGCATTTAATAGAGCTGTGTAATATATACATATATATATATATATATATATATATATATATATACAGTAGGGTAAGTAAGGTATACATACATACATATATATACATATATATATATACAGTATTTATGGACCGTTTCATTGCTATTCTGTTGCTAGGGCAACAACTTCGGTCCCTGTTTACTTCCTGTCAGCTTCTGCATTTACATACATTCAAACAGNAGTAAGGTATACATACATACATATATATACATATATATATATACAGTATTTATGGACCGTTTCATTGCTATTCTGTTGCTAGGGCAACAACTTCGGTCCCTGTTTACTTCCTGTCAGCTTCTGCATTTACATACATTCAAACAGGAAATACCCATTTAGAATGTTTATGTTGTCCAGTTTGAAACGGTCTATATAGCCTATATAGTATATATACGTGTCACACGTCCGTAACACGACGCGTTGTTGCTTCAAGAGCTGACACTTCTGACCCCTGTGATCACATGACGTGTCTACGCACGCACGTCTGATTAGCATAGCAAGCTAGTTAGCATAGCGATGCTACGTGTCACACGTCCGTAACACGACGCGTTGTTGCTTCAAGAGCTGACACTTTTGACCCCTGTGATGACATGACGTGTCTACGCACGCACGCATGCACGCACGCATGTCTGATTAGCATAGCAAGCTAGTTAGCATAGGGATGCTACGTGTCACACGTCCGTAACACGACGTGTTGTTGCTTCCAGAGCTGACACTTTTGACCCCTGTGATCACATGACGTGTCTATGCACGCACGTCTGATTAGCATAGCAAGCTAGTTAGCATAGCGATGCTACTGCTCCTGGGTCGATCCGAAAAATAGTTTCCCTGCACCATGTTGGAGGAATTTCTAATCACCGTCCAACATTTATTCATATTGCAGGCTAATGAACTGGGGTTGAGTGGACCGGTTGCTGTGGCGACAAGTAATCAAAGACAATGCGTTCACCTGTGGATCTGACAGAGACTCTGGACTGATCATAATCTGACAGAGACTCTGGACTGATCATACACAGCTGGACTTGATTGCAGGGCACGAACTGAGAAAGATAATTCCAAGTAAACGACAGTTTGGCTCTGGGAAGGGGAGCTGCTGTAAAGTGCCCGACGAAGCCACCTTTATTGCATTCACGGCCGGGAGGGGGGGGCGAAGACAGCCAGCGTAGGTGGAGAAGTTCCGGGGGTAGGGTGGAGGTTAGTTAAGGACCGGGGAATTAGGAGTGTCCTCCCGCTTTCCAGCTTTGTGTGTGCGAGCGTCTGTCACGCTGTCAGCCGCTTGGTGTTCCAGCGCTGGAACCTCCACTGCATACGGCCGGGTCAGACCAGCGCCACAAGCCTAGACCCCGGGGGAGGGTCTCGTTGATCCGGCCAGTTAAGAGTTTGTTTTAAAGTATGACATCTTAAGTGTTTGTGTTATATTTGCAGTCCTGTCAGTTATAACTGAAAGCCGAGCGCGCTCAAAAACCTCGCTCCGTGCGGTGCTTTCTGTCTGTGGAGTGCACATCTTTAAAAAAATGTTTGACAGAAAATTAACCTGTTTTGTTGACCTTTTTTTGTAATAAATTACTTTTTGTGGACTTCAAACATTTTTCTCAGCGCATTATTGACGAGTTAAGCCAGCCGCCGCCTGTAGAAAGTGGTTCTACACACAATAAAGCCTATAGTTTGGGAAAGTATAACACAGAGGTCCGCTGGTTTTAATCCGCCCGTACCCTATTACGCTATTAATTAATAATTAAAACTGAATGACCCAAATCCGTGGATATCACAGGTTGAGGTGGAGCAGGTCGCTGTTTAATGATAAATCCGTGGAGCTGTCCATGGTGCTGAATTAACACACCTCATTTTAATCCACCTCAGCCTGTGACCAGGAGGGTGAAACTCTCTACTCTGCAATGCATTCAAATAGTTTGATACCTTTTAAAAATCTAATACTCCATGTAAATTATGGGGAAATATTTTCAGTCACAATGCTAACAGTCTACTCAGACTACCATATGCTGGAATCACTCTAAACGTTAAATAGACATACATTTACAGTTTACATTAAAAATATAACAATTTCATGAGACACATTTTTTCTTTGATATAAAGCTGCAAGTATTATAACAGATGATCTGTCACACGCATTTTGGGACACTTCAGTGTCAGTTGCTTGCTGTGAGTCTGAAAATGGGCTTTTTTCAGATGATCAATTTACTTGACTTATATTTTCGATAGGCTATTATTTTTTTCGTTATTGTATAATTGTTTTCAGTTAATCAGGCAAGTTTATTCTATTGAAATTTATAATAATTTTCATATGACATGCGACATGAAAAAAAAAACTGCCGGCAACGGCTGAATCTCCTTGTCAGGGCAGCGCCTTAGCAACGCTGGGCTACATATCAACAGTCATTACACAGTAATATCAGACCTCTGAATGCCGCGACTGACCAATCAGAATACAGTGTAATAAATATAAATATATATATATATATATATATATATACAGTATATATATAGCCTATATATATATATGCGTCACACGTCCGTAACACGACGCGTTGTTGCTTCGAGCTGACACTTTTGACCCCTGCGATCACATGACGTGTCTACGCACGCACGTCTAATAACCACACGTCTAGGCGTGTGCAGGCATTGCACGCACATTGCATGTGTAACAAGTACACGGTGAATGCACGCGCATTGCATGTGAAGCAAGTACACGGTGATGGTTGCAGACGTAATGTACACGTATCAAGTACGCAGTGAATGCAGTGTGTGTGTGTTCGCTGATACATTTCACCCCTCATAGTGTGTGTGTGTGTGTGTGTGTGTGTGTGTGTGTGTGTGTGTGGCCTTTCTGTGCATATGTGTCCAGAATCCAAATGTCCCAAACCCAAAATATTGATTTTTCTTTTTTTGCAATGTTAGTTTTCTTTGGTATTGATTTTACTTGGTTGGTGTTATTTTTTGCTAATTCATTCTCTTCGGGTGATGAGGTGGTTGCTTGACAGACAAACTAATGTTATATTTTGTTATGAAGAAACAGACCATGCACAGTTCGTAAGCTTTACAAATAAATTCATGTTTCAGATTTTACCAAGGAAAAAAGATGCTGCATGTGCTCGTGGTGCCCCAAAACCATGGCACTCGTTATGCACTGAATTTGTAATCCATCTGTAGGCTGTAATGTTACTACTGTAATTGATCTCTTTCCAACTGCAATGTTTACAAAATCACTCTAAAGCCTGTGCTGTGGGCTTGTGGGATTCTCGTGTCACTGGGGCCTGTTCACTAGCACAAACATGAAGCTGTTTAAATGCAGAAACTGCATTTGTGAGATCTTTGTGACTGCATTAAACATTATGTAATCAATACTTTTTAATAGGTACTGATACCAAATGAATGGAGTATTGAGCTGTGTATTGAGGTATGGATTACTGTGGTATTGATCTGGGCAGCTGTATCTGACAGGAGGCACTGCTCTAACAGCGGGAAACCTTCTCCAACCTCTCTGGGGTCTTGAAGCTCACTACTTTTTTCTGATCCAGCATGTTCTGAAGTGTTTTTCTTCCTCCTTCTGTTCCCATCCTCTTCCTTCATTTTTATGCACTCCCACTAATCTGCAGGATTAACTTATTCTGCATCTACCTGTATTCTTTGATTATTGCCGAAAGCCTGAGCGCTGAAAACTGGCTGGGATTATCTCCCAGTGGAGTGTTTGATGTTCCCCTCTTAATGAGGCTGGCAGCAGAAAGCTGCCACGCTTAAAACCTTCCCTTTAATGTTGATGTAATGTTGCAGCCATCTTAAAAGCAGTTATTACAGAACCATCGCATTCATTCAGGCATGTCCACTCCTGCATCAGTTTAGGGTCACACCCGGGTCAAATGGTGTTGATGCTCAGCCGCATCACAAATAGTTTTGATAGCTTAAGGCACTGCTGAATATCACAGAGGCGTTTTGAATTGCAAACATCACGTCAATGCAAGAAAACATATCCGCACACCAAACTGCAACATCACATACAGGAAATGCTTAGTGGATGATACACAGGGCTTAGTTTATTGACTGATTAGAATGTGCGTGTGTGTAGTGTAGTGTACATGACTTAAATGATCAAAACCCGTAAACCTCGTAGACTAATTTGTCATTCTGTGGAAACATGAAGAATCAATTCTAATTACAGTAAAATCATGAACCCTCTGTCAAACCTGCTTGCCAGTCTGTACATTTTTAAGTATATTTCTCTTCTTTTTCAGGAAGTATCCAAAGTTAGGACATTTCAAAAATTGCATTGGATTATTAAAACATTCTAAGTTTGTATATCTCTGCACAAAATGAAACATTGTGTTGCTAAATTGGAAAACAACATGTGGAGGACAGTGGCAAAGAGCTTTGGTCGTTGGCTCAGCATTATCGAACATTAAAGTGAAGTTGTCAAATTTTGTCTTTGTCTTCAAAGGTATACTATACATGATTGTAGGTTACTGTTTTTAAACTGGTTGCTGGCAAAACTGAAAGTAAAAGCCAATCCCAGATTCACTCTCGTTTGGTGTTGTGTCCCGCTATCTTTGTGTGTTTTCTTGGTGCCATGTCTCTTGGATGTCTGCTGCTTACGGTCTGGCGTCTGGTCGCTACCTTTTTATAAAGTCCCTACCACACCTGAGCACTGTGGGGGTACATGCACATAAACGTCCTGAGCACAGAAAATAAAAAGAAAATAAGAAAATACAGGCAGAGGGCAGAACACTACACCACCAGAGAGTGGGTCTTAAGTGATGATTGAGAGGGACTTGCTCTGTTTGAGTCTTTTGTTTTTTTTCGTTTTTAAGAAATTCCCACATAGTAGGCTATATCTTTAATTGAAATAAATTGCATAACTACTCCAACCTTTCAAATTTATGGCAAGGCAAACTCCGCACAAGAGGCCTGTCTTTGTTGGAGTATAATTCTTTGTAAGAATAGTAATGCATTTGTTGGAAAAAATGTATTGGTCTGCACTATCTTTTTCAGCACAAAACAGCAGAAAAAGTTAGCATGTAGCTAGTGAGCATGGTGGAGCATTTAGTGGGTAAAGAGTGACATTTTTCTCAGGAGTTGGTGGAGACAAAAGTGGAAGACAGATCAATGAATATTGGACTTGTACCAATTAGGTGACCAAAAACATGGCTCAAAATGAATGTTAATGCTGCTCTGATACTCCTTTTTCACCAAATTAGCTCAGGTTCTTGAACTGGTTCTGTTCAGGATTCATGGAACCTTGGTGCTTTCTAGCAAACCAGCCCAAGTTAACACAAGTTTTAAGAAGAGCCATTGTAATCAAGGATATGGCATAAATGGAGGCCGTTGCACAATGCACAACCAGAGTAAACAGCATTAACAAGATGGCAGATTGCATTGATTACCTGTGAGTTGTTATTAGTTACAGATTTTTTTTAAAAATCTGAAAAAAAGTATGAACCAACTTTTAATAATAACATGCAGGAGACCATGTGAAAGACTTCATCTTCTTTTTCCAACCTGTAGAATGTGACACACCAACTGTTGTCACCATGGTTTGCACATCAGGTCAAAGAAAACACTATTTTTTGGTTGAAGCTGGGAACCACTATTTCGGGTCCCGAACCAATTTGTTTTTTTAAACAATGTTCAAAACAGGAGGGCTTCTTGGACTCATCCTTGGTTAGAGGTGCTCTTTGGACAGGGACACAAAATGCATACAAAAAAACACAGAAAAGTCCAAGGCACTCTCTTTAAATCTATAAAATGCCTTTATTCACATGGCATTGTCACAGTGAAATTAAAAACCAAACTCCAACGCGTTTCGGCATATAGCCTTCGTCAGGGAGTCAAACAGGCACTGTCACTGTGACAATGCCATATCAATAAAGGCATTTTATAGATTTAAAGAGAGTGCCTTGGACTTTTCTGTGTTTTTTGTATCCAATTTATTTTTTGTTGAAACGCTCTGAACTGTTCACGATTTAGTGCACAAACCAGAACAGAACCCATTTCATGTTGGTGGAAAAGGGGTATGTGTCTTGTTGCCTATGTCAGCTTTCTAATGTGATTATTCACCGATCAGCCAAAACATTAAAACCACTGACAGGTGAAGTGAATAACTGATCATTTTGTTCCAATGCATTGTTCTGCTGGGAAAACCTTTGGTTCTGGCATTCATGTGGATACCACCTGACATGTTCCACCCACCCAAACACCATTGCACACCAAGTACCCCCCCACGTGGCAACAGTACTCCCCAATGGCCCCCAGCATGCCACACTACAAAAACTGCTTAAAAATGGCCTGTGGAGCATGACAAAAAGCTCAAGGTGTCGACCTGGCTTCTAAATTTACCAGGTTCCAATCTGCTCAAGGATTCTTGTGCCGGTACCACAGATGTACCCCTAATCCAAAGTGGGGCCTCCTGGGATCGGACCTGGCTCTGACCTGTCGAGGCATGGACACTGGATCTCTGGGAGTGTCCTGCGATGTCTGGCACGAGTGCTGGGGTCTTGGTCTGCAACAGTGTTTGAGTGGAACATGTCAAGTGGTAGCCACATGAATGCCAGAACCAAAGGTTTCCCAGTAGAACAATGCATTGTGCAACATTTTCAGAAAAAAAGAACATGCTGGAATATTAAGAGTCTCTGTTGCAATAAACTGGATTTTTTAAAAAGAAAAATAGCAAGTTTGCGCATTGAGTCCTTGTTCAGCAAGAGTGACGATTTTCTCTTGATCAATCAACAGCCTGCAGTGTTTCTAACTCCACTTTTTAATATCGGATCAGTGTGCTAGGTACCTCAACAGAGGGGTGACTAAAAATGGGACAGAATGGAATGGTTCTATTGGTACCATCCACTTCTGACAATGGAAATGCAAGAACAACCGTTCTAATGAGTAATGAACTGAAGTGAACTGAACCAGACTGCATGGTGAAAGCAAGGCTGAATATCTCCTGCAAATCTTAATTTCTTTTTAAATATATTTTTATTTTCTCTGGGGTCATGGCTTAATGAGTGTTGTTGAATGAGGTATTTGGGAATAATTAGGGGGTATACTGCTGCTACATTTGGTATGGTGCATTTAAATGATCTGCCATCATCATTATTGCATGTACATTTTTTAAAATGATACTAGTTACTGAAAATTAGCAGCTCCAGATCATCAGACAGCCTGATGCCTTCCTCCATCCTGAAACCAATCCAATCCAATCCAAGCCAGCCCAGCTGCTCTGGAAGGACCAATAAGCCATGGTTCACTAACTGACCCTCCAAAAGGACCAGTCATGCAAGGCTGAGTGTGTGAACGGCATGAAATAAGTTAGCTGGAAGAATATTAAACATGCAAGCAGAGATCACTCACACGTTCTCGTCCCTCAAAGTTTCCGCTTTGTTTCCCCCTCCTCTTTTCTTTACAAACATGTGAAATAAAGCTTGAATGTGAAATGTTGTTTTATGACTTAGAAAATGAAAAATTGTTCTGGTGGAACCACAGTGATGCAGGGCAGCACTCTTTTCTTTCCTTTCCAGAAACTTTTTAATGTGTTTCTATAAATGCTTCTCTCATCAAATTCTAATGCCAAGTCGAGCACTCATCAAATCAGCAACTTTGATTACTTAAATGGGAATAAATTATGGTGGCAAGATTCTTCTGGTCGATTCATATGTCAGGGCTTAATACAGCTGGCTAACCTTGTGGAAAAAAAATCATCCAAAACAAGTGAAAACAAAACAAAAAAAGCAGTGGAAGGCAGAGTTCCTCTTCACGGACTGTGTCTTATTTTGGAGCAGTGATCGATTCTGTCATGTCTGAGTCGACCGCCGATAAAAGTGTCTGCTAATTTATCACCTTTTGCGATGCTGAAAATCAAAACACATGTTGTGAGAAAAAAAGAGTGGCTCAGCCCTCTTCATAAAGCCCAGGAGTGACAGGAAATCCATTTCTGTCGCATGCAATTACCAGCATGCTGATTCGGGGAAAACACTCCTGCTTTATATTTCATCAAGGCCATAGAGGAGCTGAGGTGGCGCTCAATACTGGCCTCCAGAGCAGCACGCACACGCACACACACACACACACACACCCACACACACACACACACACACATAGTAGATAACTACTNACGCACACGCACACACACACACACACACACACCCACACACACACACACACACATAGTAGATAACTACTAAATGTATGAACATGTGTAGAAATGCTGTATGAGGCTAAAAGTTAAAATGTACATCCAAGAGAAGTCAAGTCACTTTCATTTATAATGCGAAGGGACAAAAAGTGAAGCAAAGAGAAGAAAACTAAAGTCTGGTAGTAGAGCAGGTTGTCCACAAGTCATAAGATCAGTGATTCGATCCCCAGCTCTTTCGGTCCACATGTCGAAGTATCCTTGGGCGGAATGTAGTGTATAAAGTCCTCTGAATGGCTGTAAAACTAGAAAAGTTCATACGTCTTCCTACAAAAGTAATGCACCAAAAATTGGACGTATCCTATATAATCATGAGTCAGTAATTGGTGTATCTCCCATGCATTTTGGAAGGCTGTAATCATGTAACCAATGCGCTGATGGGAGTAAAGAAGGAGGGGTCCCTGTAAGGACCCAGGTTGGGGTGGTGGATAGGTTACAAAACACAGGACTTTCAACCCGGGGACTGGTTTTCAGAACAGTATGAAAATTGATTGAACTTTGAGTCATTTTAAGGTACGTCCTCACCATGTGGTCTTTATTAACCTAAACCTGAACTCTAACTTTACTGTAGGTACGTGACCTTATGTTAAGTATGGAACGGCATTTATGGGGTGCTAATTCTTAGCATATCATAAGAACCGTCCTGTGTGTATTTTCGTAGGATATCATACGAACTGTTGTCTGAGGATACATGTGCTCAGCTTGTCAGGCTTGTCAGTCTTGACATATTCTGTGCCTAAACTAGCTCCATATATCGTATCATCTCGTCATATGATCATGATATTGGACACCATCAATGAAGAAGATAAAAAATAAGTATTTAATTGAATAGTTTCTTATAGTTCATTTATAGTTCTTGTTGTTTATGTACAGTAAGCATTTTGTATAGATTGGTACTATCTATTTTCCAAAAAGAAAAAAAAAAAAAGAAAAGAACATGACAGGGATGGATTTGACTTTAATTTCATGTGAGTTCTTCTTTGAACAGTGCCAATTTGAATCACTTGTAAGGACCTGTTCTCTGCCCAACAAACTGTCCATAGCCCCCCCCACAGGCCCCAGGGCAAACACACTCCCTGCACTGTCTCTATTTACACCCCTGAGGAAAGTTCATCAAAGATCTGAGTGGCAAATGACCCAAGTTACCGATGTCATAAAAAAAAAAGTTTTTGATGTCATACAAACTCTCAGTTTAATGTGGAGACTCAAAACAGGGCATCACCCATGTACCCCAGTGACAGCTGTGTTTGTGTGTTTGTTATTGTGTTTACTGTTGTATCCAGGCTGAAAATACATATTTTCTCTGTTCACCATAATCTTTTCTAACTTACCAGCTAGGAACCCAAATCATCGTTTTACCCCGCTGACATGTGGGCTACATACCCCAGTACTGTTAGTTATATTATGTGACCTCTGTTTTTAAAACTACTTACCATAACCTTGTTTTCATATTTACATTATTACCTGTGTACATGTGAGTGCATGTGTATGTGTGTGTACTTTTTTTTACCAACTTGTAAAGTGTATGGAGACTCTCAGAGTGATGTGCACTTCAAATAAACTGAGGTCGAAGTTGTGACAATGTTTATGCCTCCTTCTGTGCCAGGTGACTTGAAAAAGAGATTTTAACCTCAGTGACACTTTAACCTGGCTAAATAAAGGATATTTTCATTTTCTATTGCATCAGTCTTGGAGTACCAGTAATCCAGTTCAAGCCATGTTTAGATTGTGTTGAGACTTGGAAAATTCTCCATGCAACTTGATAGAGCTCAAACTGAATGTGTGTGTGTGTGTGTGTGTGTGTGTGTGTGTGTGTGTGTGTGTGTGTGTGTGTGTGTGTGTGTGTTATTGTAATTAAGGGTTGTCAGTTTGTTCAGCTACTCTCTATTGACCATTTTAGACCTGTTAATAAAAGCATTTCCTCTTCTTTGTCGACTATTCAAGTCTGTGACTAGAAAGACACCAACAAATCTTAGAAAACTTACTTTAATGTTGAGCCATGAGGCCATAACTTAGTTTACAAAAGTAATGGCATTATACAAAAATATTAAATATATGAAAAAAATGTAAGATAATGAGGTGTAAACAATAAATAGATCATAAGTAAAGATTGTTTTAACACTCATCCCAGAACCCAACCTATCTTACTCTAAAGCCTCCCACTGAGATTTTTGCAATGCAAGCTACACGGTGCGACATGGATCTAATGACCTTGAGTACGACATCAGTTGTGATGTATGCAGACTGTACAATAACAGCGCCTACTGAGTTGCAAGCTACAAGGTACGATGCAATAGCTACCAATACTGAGTGTGTAACGATGCTGCACGGGGCATGACTTCCCCAACTGTGAAGCACGTCATAGAGGCTCACATCATTAAATAACAAAGTTTTGTGGGCACTACATACTGCTGTGTCTGTGTGTGTGTGTGTGTGTGTGTGTTTGCTAGCTGCAAGGTTGCTCACCTGGCAGCTGCAACTCCACCACTATTTCCCTCCATGTTTCATCCTTCTTTACGCATCCATGGTAAGAGCTAGAGGACACATAATACAGGCAAGGCTTCTGCTGTCACAACTCCACAAGGTTTTTCTCTTTGCTGGAATCCCAGACATTTCTTTTGGTGCATTTTGCCTCCATGGCGAGCTGCTATCCGTCTGTTTGTTTGGGTTATGTGCCAGTGTGTCATTTCATGCTGCATCTCTATTGGTTGGTTAGTAGACAGATTTCATAACACCAGTCACACAGTGAGATGGTCGTCCTAAAGTTCTGACACCGTCAGAATTTTATCCCAGGCTGTCTTTGATCACAAGATCATGACAACAGCCATCCTTGAACCTCTCTCATTGTTTGATGTAGGACCACTGTTTTAGAGCCATGACCAAAGATATCACCACATTCTTTTCCTGTTGGTCGTCTTTTGTCTGGGACAGCCCAGAATTGTACAGTGTATACATGGCTTAAAGTACAATGTCACTTAACCCTACTCTCCCCTTTTGGCTAAAAACATATCTGCAAATAATGCGTTCTACTTGTCACCTCACCTTGAGGGTGGCAAATCCTTGCATCACTTTTTGGTGTTTGACTCTCTCAAGCAAGTCCGACTCAAGGTTGTGGAGTCTGCTTGCTTTGTGGTGCTCCTGTGCCAGGTATGGAGCTGATGCTGAGCACTCAAAGACGTTACACAGCTACAACTGCTCACTGGCATGGTAAAAGCAACATCACCTCCAATAACCTGTTCGAATCTTTCCAATCTGGCTTCCGTTCAAAACATAGCACTGAAACAGCCCTCCTGAAAGTCACCAATGACCTCCTCCTCTCCTTAGACTCCGGACACCTCAACATTCTCATCCTCCTTGACCTCACAGCAGCCTTCGACATCATCAATCACTCCATCCTGCTCTCCCGACTGGAATCATCTCTCCACATCACCAGCACAACACTCTCCTGGATTTACTCCTACCTCACCAACCGACACCAGTTCATCAGTATAAACAACTGCACCTCCCCCACCGCTCCCCTGTCCCAAGGTGTCCCCCAGGGGTCGGTGCTTGGTCCCCTCCTCTTTATCCTCGACATGCTCCCCCTTGGCAAGATCATCCGTCGTCACGGCCTCCAGTTCCACTGCTACGCCGACGACATCCAACTGTACATCTCCACCAAAGCCATCACCAACACCACCCACTCCACATTCACCAACTGTCTCAATGAAATAAAATCATGGATGCAAACAAACTATCTCCAACTGAACAGTGACAAATCAGACATAATCATCATTGACCCCACATCCCGCACCAAAGCCACCCACAACCTCTGCCTCACCTTCGATAACTGCACTCTGTCTCCCTCACCTCACACCACACACAGCCAGCTAAGGTTTGACCACCACATCAATCACATCACCAGGACTGCCTTCTTCCACCTCAAGAAATCACATCACCAGGACTGCCTTCTTCCACCTCAAGAACATCGCCCCTCACTCACCTTCTCTGCTGCAGAAACCCTCATCCATGCATTTATCACATCCAGACTGGACAACCCTCATCCATGCATTTATCACATCCAGACTGGACTATTGCAATATCATCCTCTGTGGCTCATCATTCAAACTCCTCAATAAACTTCAATACATCCAGAACTCCGCTGCCCGCCTGCTCACCCACACCCGCTCCCGAGACCACATCACCCACATCCTCCAAAACCTACACTGGCTCCCCATCACACATCGCATACAGTTCAAAATCCTCCTCCTCACACACAAAGCACTCAACAACCAGGCCCCCTCCTACCTCACACACCTACTCCACCACCACACCCCCTCCCGCGACCTTCACTCATCCGAAGGAAATCTCCTCTCACTACCTGCACGGACCAAGCACCGAACCTGGGGGGACAGGGCCTTCTCCATCGCTGCCCCCTCCCTCTGGGACTCACTCCCCAAACCCATCCGTATCTGCACACACTTCCCAACATTCAAGACCATGCTCAAAACTCACCTTTTTAAATTAGCTTTTAATGTATAAGTTTGTGTGTTTTATACTGTTTTATTGCTGTTTTCGAGTTTTATTTTATTCTGACTCTATTTTATGATTTTTAAAAACTGTACAGTGTCTTTGAGCATTTGTTAAAGTGCTTACAAATAAATTTATTATTATGGATGATTGCTTTCGGCAAAGGTAACATATCAGAGTCCAGTAGGTCAGTCACTGTGAGCATGTCTTAAACAGCACCAACCTCTCTCTTGTGCCTTGGACAGTTTTTGGCAACCATCACTTCCTCTGACTTTAGGTCAATATGGTAATGCAGTGCCAATTCTGATGAATGTGGCTCAAACAAGGAGTGGTCTCACATTAGACTGCACGCCTAAGATTCATTAAGCAATTCTTCATACACACCAGAAACTTCTCAAGTTAAGAGTTCATTATCTCCAGGCAAGGAAATAACAGTTTCCTTTGGAGGTTGACTCAACAACAAAACCGTCCATTCACTTTGTCTTCCACCTCTGTCCAGAAGGCAGTTCTGGGACTGCTATCTGGTTAGCCTTACATATGGCCTTTGTTCTGTTATTAACACCTGTAGCAGTGGCATTATGTGTTTCACTTTCAGGAGAATGGCATACTCAGTTTGACTTTCAATCCCATTGCCATAGGTATATTGATTGTAGAGAGGTATTCAATAATGGCAAGGAAAATGTCAAGCATTACACTCACTGAAGGAAGCTGGCATACCCAATGTGTGTTTGACAACTGCACAAGTTCACTTGGCTGCAATCCCAACTTCCTTTGAGTGTCTACAAACATGTGGTGGTTCACAGTGAGACACCAAAAAAAAATGGACACTTTCCAGCATGCTGAAAACCTTTGGCCTTAGAAATTGCTCTGCATGTGTGATATAAGACAAGATTCAACTCATGTGCATAACAATGCACATATACACTTCAGGGTGCTTCTTTTGAAAATGGGCTTGCACACCCAAAACTGCACCACTCACGACTTCTGCCCATTGTAAGTCTGTACCAAACATTTCAACTAATCCATACCTTTCTCTACCAGCTGATCCTCTATTACATTGATTAGTGTTGTTGCATCAAAAATTGTCATCTCTGTACAGTAAGGGCTGGGAACCTCTCCTTCACTGTTCCCTCCACAGAGACATACCTCACAGAGTGCCAAGTGCTCTGTCTTTCTGGCATTCGTCTTTGATTCCCTCATCTCACCGACAATAGTTGCAGTTGCCTCTTGTGAACAACACTCTATCATCTCACTCTGACTGGCAGACAAGAGATATGTGGCAAATGGACTGCATTTATAGAGCACTTTTCACTTCTTAGCGAACACTCAAAGCGCTTTGCATCACAAGCACCACTCACACACACATTTACACACTGGTGGCTCAGGCTACCATGCAGGGTGCCTCCCGCTCATCAGATAAACATTCACACACACTCACACAGTGATGGTATCAGGACCAAATTATGGTCAGTATCTGCCCGTGTGCACTTTGACATGTCAAAACAAGGAATCGAACCACCAACCTTCACAATTGGTAGATGACCACTCTACCTCCTGAGTTGCAGCCACCCACCCATCTTTTCTGTTTGATGGGGGTGTATACCTTTCGGAAAGGATCAAACTGCCTCAAAAGTGTCCTGCACTCCAGGAGGTATTCCTTGCTTCCCCACCATGCTGGTCACTGCCACAACACTTTGCAAGTACTCCCCTCTTCTGCTAATTTCAGTGAAACTCACCATCTCTATCCAACATTGCCTTGTGACAGACTTGCATTGTAGCTGTTCCAACAAACTACACAGTCCTTGTGTGACTAGGTGGTTCCATGTTTTTGGAACATGCTCAGTGCCTTTCTCCAAATTTTGACTACACAATTCATAAAATTTACCTCCTGTCTGAGATTTTTAGGAAATACCTGGCAAGCGAAGCAGAGAGCAGCATTTCCCTAGAGGAGTATTCCAGACATTTAAAATTCTGGAGCCAGTTTTGTTCAAAAGGCCCTTTTTATTTTGCATGACAAACTGATCTTGTGGGTACTGAGACAGTTTTAACTGTTTGTCCTTATCCTCTGAAACATCCTGAGACCGTGCTGTTTTAGCTTGGTGGCCAGTATGCTGCTGTCTCTCTTCTCACTCTATTTGTCTCTCTGGTCTGCAATTTTTTCGCAGCTTAACAGTTACTGTTTTGCTGCTATAACAATCCTGACTTTACTATTGCTTGCTCTCTCTCCATCCCCCTCTCTCCCTATTTGCACTGACACACAAACATATTGTACTCAAAAACACAATAACATATAATCTGATAATAAATACAACAAACACTTCAGTATTTGTGATGTAAATACATGTAAGAGGAGGTTGGGGAGAATCCACATTTGATGACATTATATCAACACACTGTTTAGATATGTAAAATCATTGTGGCGTCCACTGTAATTACTGTGGGCAAAACATAAGCTGCCTTGGCATTTTAATGATGTGGTTTTGACTACTGGTCTACTTTCTCACCCAGTTCTTTCTTTCTCTCTTTCTGTGCTAACCCCATCCTGCTCTCTCTTTTTCTTCCTCTCATCCACCTCTCTCGATTCAGTTCAGTTCAACTCAGTACAATTCGATTTGATTTGATTCAATTCAACACGCTTTGTTGGCGTGACATTTAACGTGTTGCCAACACACAAGTACAATTAAAAGGCAGTAAATAAAATTTACAATGGATTACACAAATGGCAATAGTTAACAAAGCAAAATAGGTAATTAAATTACTGGGCAAAATAGAAAAATATATATACAGTACATGTATAGATATACATACATATCTCATATGTCTCATATATGTTTACCCATAATCACATTTTATGTGTTTGTGTATGAAGTAGTGGAATAAATAAAAAAGCAGACTGTGACCTGTAAGAAGATGATGATGACTTTTATGTGTTGTTATTGATGTTGCTGTTGTTGTTGTTATTGTTGTTGTTGTTAGTGTTCTGTGTATGTGTATCACAGGTGTACTGTATATATAAGTAACTTTGCTTAAGATCAACAAAAAAACAATTAACAATATGTATATTAAAACAAAATCATAGACATAAATTGTAAAGAAAAAAAAAACTCATGAAATGTACGACAAAAAAAAAGGCAGAGTTTGCTGTCAACTGAAAAGGCAAACATAAGAACCAAACAGGGTATTTGTAAATTGATCCATTTACAAACAAGAAAATTTGTGACCTGGCTGCCCTGTTGGAGCAGTCACAAAACACCGCCCACCAGCTGGATCAAATGTTCTCATTTTACAGCGAAACAGTACACTCATATGTGTTTCTTAAAACATTTGATGGGAGAAAAATGCAATGCAGTAAGAGATTCTTGATTCATATTTATTCAGTGCTGCCTAGTTTGACTGCAGTTCACAAGCACTGATTGACATGACGACAGTTGCATAACAGATTCCTCGGCTCTGATTGGTTGTTTTTAGTGTGCCACAGTCTGATTCTAGCAAATGCCATCAAGATGCAGTAGTAAGGAGAGGAGGTATATGATGTTTTTTTAAATTTTATTTGTCTGATTATCTGTCTCATGTACAGTAGTTCTTACGTGTGTGCAATTTAAAAAATCATATAGAGATCATGTGACACAGGTCACGTGATATACTAGTATAACCCACCTAAAAACAGAAAGAAACACTTGACAGAAATTGCAAATAAAAATTAGGTAAATATAAACTATGAGTGATTCACACATCTAGTAACAACAAAAAGACATTCAATCCCAGGAAAAAAGAAGGAGCGCACTGTGGCACAAACTGGACCATTCATAAATTTGGAGCACTGTTGTAATGTACTGTTTGGTTATCCAGAGCACTGCACTCTTAAAGTGGCAGAGCACACTCTGGGCACTCTGTCTGGGGAGACGGAGCAGCAGAGCACAGAGCGGAGTGAATATGTAAATAACTTAACTGTTGGTTAATTCATATAGAAATATAAAGCTCTGTTTCTTCAACCGACAGAGCCCTCATTTTAGAGTAGAGTGTGGGACTGAATTTAAGAACGCATCATGTCGAGACACTCACTTTCCTGGAGTGTTACTTGAAAAAATAAACACAAACCAACGGGACCATACTGGCCGACCCATATGCGCTCACTCAGTGGATGGATGATTTGACAGGACTGATGAAGGTGGGTTGGCTTTGTGGTTGATTACTATGCCATTCTTACAAAGGAGGACGACACAGTTTCCTCCTGTCTGTTTTGCTATCAAAGCTAATGTTAGCTAATGCGCTAAAAGGTTAGCTTTATGGAGAATTCCAGTATTCCTCTTAATATTATTATTATTAATCCCTACAACAGTAAATACTTTTTCCCCAGGCCGAAATGAAGTGTGTGCTGCATATGCAAACATTTTTGACGATCACCCAAGTGAAGTCCTTTAATCTTATCACATAGTTGTCTTCATTTTTGTTGACGGGCAGTGTTGGCTGGTATACGATAAAATTTTAGTTTTGAGCCATGACTCCTTCTCTTCTGGCACCCAATAACACACCGGGACGACATTTTAAGACTCCTAGCCTACAGACCCGTGGTGGTGGTTTTTGCCTCTAGCTAACAAACTGACATCATTGTGATGTCAGCCCTAAAACAATCTATAAAAAGCTAGAAGGGAGTAATGATGATGGTACACTACATAATGATGACAAAAACTTACTGTCATGAAAGTAACCAACTGAAGCTTTAAAGCAAACTGGATATTTAACCTGTTTCAGCCCTTTGTTTTTCCCCTTTCTCTCACAGACAAGTTCGCAAAAAAACGTTAGATCGTTAGCATTACTGTAATGGGGTGCTGAGATGAAATTTTAGGTGTGCTTGAGCACTGCTAAAAACAGAAAATAAAATTGTCAGTGTCTCCCAGCCTGTTGACTGAAGTCTGTGAGAGCTCCATGGGATGTCTCAGGTTGAGAAGTGTCATAAAACATCAGCTCTTCAAAGAGCCAAATCCCTGGTTTGATGTCAGGTGGTCCTGTGGCCATATCACTCTGCCAGGCCTGAATAACAGACTTATAGAAAGGTCTGAGTCCAGTCAGGTCTGCCTTAAGAGAAGAGAAGAGAAGACAAGAAAGGAAAGTAGAGGAAGAGAAGAAACAAGGATGGGATAAAAAGACAAGAAAATAATAGAGTTGGTCTTTTTCTTCATGTTATTTATTAGTTATTAGCCTCTGTGGTGGAATCTGTCAATACTTGAGGTAACACAGTCTCTTATGTATTTGAGAGTCACTTGTTGTCTTCTTCCTCATGTTTGAATTATGATGTTTGATACATCAGGACTACTTGCGTTACAGATATTGATTACAAAGATGTCTTCCTTCTCTCCAGTATAATGGAACTAGAATGGCACCAAAAAAAAGAAGAAAAGAAAAACTCAATAGTCATGTCTATTTCCAGAAATGATGACCAGGTTACTCGAGATAATCCACAGACCTTGATGTGAGCAGTTTCATGCAGGTACTGTTTTCTGTCAGCCAAACTACACCTACTAACAGTATCACAACACGGATGAAATGTCATGGACAAGAGGCTTGTGCTTGTGACAGCACGAGATGTAACATTAATAGTGTACTCCTCGGCTGAGCTGTAATGTTAGCTAGCTCAGTGGTGCTAGGTGAGCTAGCAGTTGATGCACGCTTCCCTCTGCATGGTGACAATAGCCATGTTTCCATCAGCCTGTTTAGATGCGCATCTAGAAGTATCGCATCGGAAAATTATGATGGAAACGCCAAAATTCAAATTAAAATCCCCTGATTCGCACAAACTAAAACACGCTCGCTTTAGCCGGGTTTTTGTTGATTCGAAAAAATGTTGATTCGCAAAACGGGGGATGGAAACAGTTATGTTCGAATTAAGTCTGACATAGCGCACCTCTCTCCATGGTTATATCCACACTCCGGGTCAGGAAGGCAGTAATGCATTTACAAGCTGGTTGCCAACCGCCAGAAAACGTAGAAGAAGAAGAATACGAGGCTTGTTTTGTTTCCGGTTCTGTGGAAAACTTGCGCGAGTTCATAGTTTTCGCCAAAGTCCGTACATTTAATGGAAACACACAGGATTCATGTTTCTTTTAATGCGCATTTCCCAGTGATTCGAATCACTTTGGGATGGAAACATAGCTACTGTTTGGTGGGTGTAGTTCAGTAGAAAGATGCATGCCATCTGACAACCATGTACCAAAAAATCAGGTAGTTGACTTTTTATATTTAGCCAGCCACTGTTTCTTTGAAGGTTTGTTGATTTGAAGGTGTGTTGGATATGAATGTCTTTAGGTTTCAATAAACTACCAATTTCACTCACAGAAAATATAAATTCTATGTTTAAGTGCTGTTAATGTGCAAAGAAAATTAGCTTAAAGCCTTTTTTCTCTTCATCCAGAGATGGTGAACAGTGCTACCACTATATATAATGGCTAGTCTGTTATTGTGTTACTAATACTGATGCCAAACAAACAAACAAACAAACAAACAAACAAACAAACAAAAAAACACTATGAATCACATACAAGCAGCTAGATCTTTAGATTCTGTCTCAAAGATGATAAATAGATGGATCTCGGTAGCCTGGAGCCAGACTGCACAAGCTGCAGTCACAGCGGTGCTAATTAATGGCTTCTGCAGTCAAGTTGCCCTGTGAGAGTCATTTCCTAACACCACTGTTTGCAAGGGTTAAAAAATGGATGCTGGATGACACAGCAGAGGAAAATGTCTCACCTCCAAATAACTGTCAACTTGGTTCATACAGCGAGCTCTAACAGTATCAGACAATATATTAACAGGTTAGACAAGCGGTGCAGGGTGCACCTCACATGCTCGGAGGAGAGCTTAGAGGAGATTTCAACACTTTAAAAGATTCATTGGGAGTGGCCTCAGGCGAGCATCATAGTCTGGTGTCAATGAGTCTTCACCATTAGAACTCCATAAGAAACTGTAGTAAATCCCGACAGGCTAACCATGCATTTGTAAACATACAGTCTTCATTAAAGTTTAATGGAGTGATATGTTCTGACTCCCATCTGATGATAGTGGAACAACCTATTGCAGCTGGTATATTTAATTAAAATGTGCGTAAGGTTATTACCCTGCCACCCTCAGTATTTTACTGTGTGGGTAGTTAAACACTGAGCAGTATCAGGGTTCATTTCTAACTTCACCATTAAAAGGCTGCATGCAAACAGCTTGCAACATGGTAAATAAATAAAGTGATATTAAATATGAAAACGTACCATTAAAAATATGTACAATATATTTGAATTAAATAGCTGTGCAGTTTTTGGAAGTGGTAGTTTGTGCAGAACTGTGCAAAATTGTCTAAGAGGGTTTTTTTTTTTTTTTTTTAACGTATTTTGTTATTTTAAATTAGAACTTAAATGAATAAGAATTTTAATTTAATTTAATTTAATTTGATTTAATTTAATTTGTTTTTAATTTATAATATCATTTAGTCTTACTATGTTTATGTCATGCACCAATAAACCAAAGATTATTCCTGGCATTACACCAGATTCCGATTCTGATTTTGATTCTAAATATTACTTGTAAACCTGACACAATATAAGTGACATGACAGATGGGCCAACTCGGTCTCACTCCAAAGTTGTCAAACACCGACAAATAAAGCTGTCCTTTCACATTGGAATGATACACGGCCAGTCACCGTTATTGTTTAATGGTGCTCAGCAGCATCAGGTGGAAACGTTCTGGGACAAAAACAAAAGTTAATATGGGGGAAGTCTAAGTAGGGTGGTTGGGAGTTGTGGTGGATAGGTCCAGCAAGCACCAACTTTCACCCATGAGGCCAGTGTTTGCTTCCTGTAAGATTGTAAAGCCAAACCTTGTTTGTTTTTCCTAAACCCAACCACGCGTGTGTGTGTGTTGGCCAAAACATAACCACATGTGTTTCTTGTTCACGTTGTTGTGCTGACGTGGTGCATTTATACACCACTCAGGTTAACTGCATGTCAACTTAAACCTGAATTTTCTTGGCCACTTGGGCACAGTGCAAACAAGTTGTGAACCAACTGACATGATGTCACCTTCTCAATTGATATGATGAACTTGTTAGCAAAAAGTTGTTTATATACTACACTGTAAAAAATAATGAACCTAGCTATGGTGATGCCACCCATTGGTTTGTGGATTTCCATTTTGAAGCCTTGAGTTTGGCATTTTGGCCGTGGTCATCTTAGTGTTTTTGGAGCCAGAAGTGACCATAGGGGCGAGAGGTGGAGCATGTCACTCAAAGCTGCCCTTAATTATAAATAACTTTAATTCTAAATAAGATGTAAATGGGTGAGTTAAATAAAAAATCACCCCCTATACAGTTGTCATGAACGAGGAATTGTACTATCTAGACCAAAACCACTTTTGTATCAGGTTGTAAACATGTTTATTCCTGCTGTAAAATTGGGTATTTTAATATGGAGGTCTATGGGGACTGACTCACTCTTGAAGCCGGCCTCAAGTGGCCATTGGAGGAACTGCATTTTTTGAACAAAGGGTTGGCTACATATTTTAACCCTAGGTTACTACTTGTTATTTACACATCCACCAGTTATGGAACAATGCAATCATTCATTTGGTGTTTGTGTCCACTTGATGAATAAGGATCCAATATTTACTCCCTTTTAGCTCTGTTTTTGGCCTCTAACAACTCCTGAGGTAAATAACTGCTCACCAGCTAGTCTCTAACTCTGTCTGTCTGGTGCTAAGCAGGTATTGTACAGTTGGTTTTTACAGCTTTTACACTCCAAACAGCTGCCTGCTGCAACTGAAACTCACTATAAAGCTCTGTATAAAGGAGAGGGGAGCTGCAGATTCAGGTAATAATTCTCTTTAGCCCCTTTTGCACTGGCAAGATGCGAGCGTTTAGACACACAGAGCCGGATTGGCGAGTTGATCCGAGGCGCCCAATTTTCCGCCTCATAGGGTAGTCTTATTGGCAGAACCGTTTTAGTTTAAACAGACCGAGGCGGCCTTCCGCAACGGGAGGGGCTGTTGATGACTTGTGGGAGGAGCTGTTGATGACGCCGCACGTGCGACCCACTGGCGGTGGATAAACAGGAAACAGCTGATAGCAGGAATTAGCAAGCAGCTAGTAGCAGGAGGGAAACACAAACCTGACAGACACTGTAAAGATGAGCAACTGGGGAGACAAGGAATTGCGCGCCCTCCTTGCCCTCGCAAACGAAGAGGCCATTAACCGTCAGATGACGGGGACGGTGAAGGACGGGCCGACTTACAAGAGAATTGCCATAGGACTGACCAGCCGCGGCTTCCCTCCCACGTCACTGTTTACGTCACACGCTGAGCTACACGTTTTGTTACTTGCTCACGCCCCCCATTGCCCCGAAAAAGGTGCATTCTGCATAAACAAAAGTAGGTAGGTGGCATTTTGCCACACTCCCCGATTTTGTTTTTATAATGCCAATGCTGAAAAAAGACTGATTGGGCTTTCCTGCAAATTTGCACAACTCCTATCTATAAAGGGCTTTTGGTTCATCACTACAAGAAGGATTGGCTATCGAGAGGATTCCTGGTTACGTTCACGGTTACCTGGCCAGTGTCAGGCCAGTGTTAAAAATGTTTTAAAATGTGTTTAAAAATCAAAGTGAAAACAAGCTGCAGCTACAATCACAGTGATGTTTGCACGCATGTGCACCTCAACATGTTCAGCCACTGTGTGTAATGTGTGTGGCTGAGCAGTGTGGACAAAAACTAGACAGCACAGGTAAAAGAGAGTAGAGGAAGAGAAAAAGTGTTCCCACATTAAAAAGGGAAAAGCCCTGGAGGAAAATACAATTAAATGCTGCAAAATTACAGATATGTTTACAAGCAATTGACATGATTAGTATTTAAAAGAACATTCTAGCTTCTACTTACTTCTGTTTATCTCTAAAAACAGGACACAGTACCTGGAGCAACACAAAATGAGCCATTCTGCCTAATGAGTGATTTAACTCGTGTTACTTTTTATATATATTGATGCTTATACTTGCTCAGGTAGAAATTTGAATGCACACCTTTTATTTTTTACTTCTACCAATGAAGCTCAGCTTAGTTCACTTAGTAACACTGTCTTAATGCTTTACTCATTTACAATTACCCCCCCCCTTCCGCTTCCTCCAATCAGTTCAGCCATTCACATTGCTATTGTCAAACTAACTAAACTAACTAACTAACTAACTAACTAAAGTCTGTTCTCTTCTCTGCCCCCGTCAGCTGTCATTTTAGGCAGAGTTGCCCCATTCACCTCCAGTCACCTTAACCACAGCCCAGGACAAGCCCATCAAAAGCTCACTTCTCTTCACATCCAGATCCTCAGCTCCCTCTTCATCTCATCTCATCACCACCATTACCACCACCTGCTACATTTTACATTCTCATACTTATGTGCACATGACTGCTCATTTTCCCCCCAATTTTTCTTTTAGAGCCAGCATGGACAACTGACCAGAGAATACCACAAATGTAAATGATACGATATGATTCAATACGATATTATACAATACAACTTTTTTTGCATCCTCAGACAGCTCCGCTCAAAAGGTTCACACACAAAATAGACATACATTTGCAAACAGCACATACCCATAAAAGCAAACCAGATAGTCATGATCATGGAACACATCACATTATATCCTCAGATTCAGATCTTAATTAGCAGCACATTGATTTTGGTTTAGCCACATGTAGCCTCAGCCTGCTGACAATAAACACAGCTACATCTAGTTCTGAATAAACACAGCAGTAAAAATGACCTGTTCAAGTGCTGTTACAAGCAGTTTTATTATCGTCTTTTTCTTTCTGTTTTGAAATCAATAAGAAATAATTTATCTCCTGGCCCGACTAAAAGAGTGGCTGAAGGGAGAGAGGACAGTCAGAGGGGGCAGCACAATGTGGCACCAAACACAGATAGCAACAGGATAATCGCTACAACCACAATACACAACCAATCTAAAGGTGGCCACACCAAACGTCCACCACACACCACTTCACTGCAAACCATGGTGTTACACCGCATGCAACCATCCCTGGTGCACCCATTACAGAGAGACAGGAGGACCAAAGTTATTTTTTTAAAAACAATTTAAAAAGAAACAACAGCATTGACAAACAATATAATCTAATGGATAATAATCGACGCTTGACTGGAATTAACAGACAAGGACAAATAAATTAGCTGGAGCTGCAACTGTGAATGTAAGTGGGAAGGGCTGTGTTACATCAGCTTCCCTAAGTTGTACATTTCTTATTTGACTTCCTATATAACACTGGAAAATGAAATCACTGCACGCCTCACCTGCATCTCAGCGTGAGCCTCAAACAAGAGGTGAAAAACAAAGAGGCCTATACACTTCTAGCTTGGCCTTTTCTAAGCTAAATACCTCCCACTGACCACCCGATATCTTGGGTCCTAAAGTTCTCCTCACGACAAACCAAACAAGATAGACTGATGTATTTAGGTTTTTCAGCCTGTTGTGTTTAAATAAAGAGACTCTGAATTGCCTGCTGGAGGGAAGAAATTGGCATTCTGTATTTAGAACATGCGAGAGGTCAGCAGAAATGTTAGCAAGTCTGAGCGTGCTCTTTTTGTGGGCTGCTTGAAAGAAGCGTGCCGCAGGTTGGCCAATAATCTACTGCAAATTTGGACTTTAGTTTTAAGTTTCACAGATAGGCAGCTGAGCCAGACTGAACTACAGTGCCACATGACACTGAATCACTGATTTGAAAAACAGAGAGATAATCTGGCTACTTGTCCCAAAAGATCTAAAGTAAGTAAATGCGCTGCTATATCTTCTTACAGATATGCTCTATGTGAAGAATCCATGATAGGCTGGCATCTATCATGACACCCAGATATTTGTATGAAGATACATGTTTAATTTCTACATAGTGAATTTTCATTGGAGACAACTGAGATTCAAGAGAAAAGCCAAAAACAATTTCCTCTGTCTTGTTAGTACTGATAGTAAAAGCATTTTTATCACACCATACAATTAGCAAGTCAACACTGCACTGGCACAGTAGTTCAGTGAAAGCTAGAATAACCTTGCAAATAAAATAAAACAATATTCTGGCACAGATCTTTTCCGTCACCATCTGAATGCATGTAAGTTCCTATGGTAAAAAAGGCAAAAATACAGTTTGTACTTCTGTAATTGTATGGCTTTGTTCAGTGGCATTACGGCTCAAAAAGTGTGCTCATATAATGTATCCCCTCGGCTGAGGATCTGTATCACTCATAGAGAATATTGTCAGGTAAATCCTACGGATCTATTTGCTCTCTGAACATTCTCTCGCGGGATTTAGCAAGAATGGTGATACCATTTCTGAAGAAGTTGATCAGTCAAAGGACGGCACTTTTTACAGACAATTTCAATCAAAGACTCTGAACATGACCTCCTTTGGAGCAGATTTGGTCTGCAGCAAAGTTACCATGGTGATCCAGCCAGGTTAAAAGAGAGCCACTTTTGTGACATTGAAAAGTCTTCAGGCTCAACATAGCTCATTAACCCACTAACTGAAAGGTCTGGGACCAGGCTAATGGCCTGCAATATAACTCAAAGGCAGCACATGATACTGGTATCATACCAACAACATACTTGTCTGGATTAAGGTAGAAAGTCTTTTAACTACTTAATGATGTAATTATATCAATAAATAAAGTCTGTCGCAAACATTTGACGCATTATAGGAGGAGACGCACAAGTGTGATTAGTAGGATTAAAATGGTTGCATTCCATTCAGGTTCAGTTCCAGGGCTCTGGTTACTGTCTGCTGGTTGGTGACTTACTGCGATACCTCAATGGATCAGAGCTATCATTACAGTTATTAATTACACCTGTGTTTTTCCTACTGTGCAAGCAAAAAGTCAGGTTTTCATCCAAATGTGCTGCAAAATTTAAGCAAATTTTCAGAGAATTTGCAAAAGAAAATGCAAATGAATGCATGTTTCTGTCCACTAGAGTTATGGGCATAGTAGGATTTTGTTTATTGTGATAAATACGTTAAATAAACTTCAAACAAACCTTACATGATGAAAAAACAATGTTGGAAACATGATGGAAATAAGACTCATGTTTAAAGGACCAGTGTGTAAGATTTAGGAGGATTTTGTGTGCATCTGGCGTTGAGTACTACAGATTGCAACCAGCTGAAACTTCCCCCAGTTTAATTTCCTGAAGTGTACATTGTTCAGGAGTTTTTTACCGGGAGCTAAATTATTTGCAGAGGTCTCTTCATTTCCAAAACAAACAGACCAGGTAATTAAAACCTGTAAAAATGAATGAAGCAGTGTTTAATCTAACATCTGCTAATGTCTGCTCAACTTTTTTTTCTCTGATAACTTAAGATCCAGACCTTCAGGAGGTTTTTAGCAAGAGACAAATAAACAGCAGAGGTCTCTTTCCCTCTAAAGCAAATGGACCAGGTGATTTAAACCGATAAAAAAAAAAAAAAAAGAAGAATAAAAAAAAGAATAAAGCAGCTTCATGTTAAAAATGTTGTTGTTGCAGAGGGGCGGCTAACTATGTTGGCTGACACAAAAACGTGAATGGCCCAGTCTAGAGCCAGTGATTGGTTTGTCCATTTTGTGGTACTGTAGAAACATGGCAATGCAACATGATGGACTCTTTGGGCAAGGACACGTTCCCTATGTAGATATAAATGGCTTATTCTAAGGTAACAAAAACACAATGATTCTTATTTTCAGATGATTTAACACTTTAGAAAACATACTTATTATATTAAATTCCATTTTCCAATATATCCCCCTGAATCCTACACACTAGACCTTTAGTATAAGGAGGGTTACAGTTTCCCAGTGCCCCACCTCCACACAGATCTGATGTTTTCATTTGCTGCAATTCTTCTGCAGGAGTTTCATTGGATGTTTAAGTCACATGTTTAATGTGGGTCAAGAACTTTGTCACATTTTGCTTTTATCAATCCACCCAAATTTCCACCACCAACAAATGTAAAAACTTTTTTGCAATGTTTTTAGTTTTTTCTTTTTCTTTCAAAATTCCCTTTACAGTCATGTTTCTAATGCAAAAATTAAAAATGTGAATAAAAACAAGTGGCTGGAAAGACATCTGCAATGTCTCCTGTCAAAAAGCTCTGCAGAGGCAGCACAGCCCCATAATTTAACTGTATTGGAAGCAGCTGTGTTCATTTTAATTTACACTATTAACACTATTGTTTATGACATCCCCATCAACCTCAGTAGTATTTTGTGTTTAGTGCTAATTAGCAAATGTTAGTAAAACACACAACAAAGAACAAAGTCAGGGGATCCTGGGGATCAGGAAGTGAAGGGAGAGTGAGAGTGAGAGGATCAGGGCATCCTGGGGAAGAGAGTCAAAGGATCTTGCAGGTCTGATTTATACACTCCGGAGTCCAGTCTACTCTACTGCATCTCTAACAATATCTCAGTTCCACCCTCAGACTTCCTAAAACAAAAGGGAAAACACAGCCAACCAGAGA
>NC_065511.1:7497842-7509415 GCF_006386435.1 Epinephelus moara
AATCACAGTGGAGGAGGGACAAACACCGTGAAGACCAACTGTTGTTACATGTATAAGTGTTCAGTAACAACAGTTGAGGAGAAATCTGTTAATATACTGTATATATATTAATATACGGGGTCTGAGCAGTGGGTACATCCTCTCCCACTGCGCTTCAGCCTCCCCTTCTTTCAGAGCAAGTACTACATTGTGCATACATGTTTACCTCTGCAGATATTCTGTATCATAGCAACCAGACGCAACCAAAGTGTCTCAGCTAAAAAAGACTCTGCGCCTCCAAAGCGCCTTGAAATGCTTCAAGCTGGTCCAAGCGTTTTTAACTGAGGAAAAAAATGCTTTGGTAGAGATGAGGCCTTACTGAGTTTCTTTTCAATTTGATGGTTTATTTAGTTGCATGATTTATTTCTGTTTATTTACATGATTCATTGCTTCTCATGTTGGATTTTGTTGTTTATTGTATCATCATCATTACTATTGTTGGTAATTTTTCATCCATTTATATTGTTTGATTTTTTTCCTGTTGTTTGGTCAACTTCGTTGTGTGAGTGTGTGATTGATGTGGGTTTGCTGACCTATCTTAAACCGGCTGCCATTTTAAAGAAAAGAGAAAAAAAAAAAAAGGAAAAAGAGAAATAAATAAAATAAAATGTACATTTTTAATTTGGGAGCCATGCCTCTGTCCAAGTGATTTTGTACCTGTGTGATCTTGTTGGGCCTTAAAGTAAAAATAATGTGAAAAAGTTCATAATAATTTCCCTGGGGTGAAATTCTCCTGGGCGGCAGTGTTGGCAATACCATAAAAGTAGTAACAGTTCCTTGCCACGCTGGGTAAGTGATAAAATGAGTGTTTGTTACTTGAATTAACTGACCCTTTAAAGTAAAAAGCAAAAACAATGAATCATGTGTACGGTTTGATAAATTACCTGAAAATAACATTAAGGGCTCTATTTTCGTGAACCCCGTGGCGCAGCACAGATTGCTATCAACTGCGCCCTGCCCAGTGGGTGCCAAATGGACTTATTGTAATATTCATAGACAAGCTTTTTAAGCGCACCGGTGGATATGGGGTGCACATGGATATGGGGTGGAATAAGAAAGAATACATTATCATACATTATAGGAGGGCGTTTTAAAGGCTGACAATCATGGCTTGTATTTTGGTCAGACTTGTTAAAAAAGCAGATGACACCTGCAGTCATCCCATTTTTTCTGTGTTTTGGATAGAGACACTGGTTAAGGACTGGCAGGAAAGGGTTTACCTCATTGGCAAAGAGAGAGATTTTACATGATCCACGGTTCTCCATGGAACAGTGTGAACTTTTTTCAATATGTCAGAAACACATTTGTTGATTTGCAGTAGAGACTCGACAATAATCAATCAAGATGGCATGTTTAATGACTACTGTACACTACAGGACTTTAGAAAGACTCATAAACGACTGTAGTATGACACCCTCTAACATCTAAAGACAATGTTATGCCCAGTTCAGGCCAAAGATTCGCGATGAGACGAGCTGAAACAGGCAACTGCTTGCAATGCGCTGTTCTGCAATGTTCTAAAAACCTGCCAGTTCACACCAATGCAACTTGATGAGATGGTGTATCATCACTATGCAACAACTCTCAGTACTTCCGTTCTGATTTACGGCTTTCCAGGCTTATGTTGTGGCTGAATATAATTTGTAGCTTCTTAAAATATGAATAAGGATAGTGATAGTGAGATACTGGCTACAGCTGCATTTGTAGCAGTGATGAAACGGTGATAAACAAAAACAAAACAAGCATCAGATGAACTGTATTCATAATCAATATGCCATAATAATATAACCAGCGCCAATTAATCAGTCAATGAGAATGTGTGTGGGGGCGGGGGGCGTAAGCACATACAGCGAGCAGCAGCAGCGACCCACAGTCCGACACCGGCACACCATAAGGACATTAATAGAGGCCTCAGCAGGGACGGAGCACCTGCCACAACAAGCCAACTATCTGTGGTCTATTTTGACTTGACCATTAGACTTCACTACAAGCCAGCTCGCTGTAGAAACAGGTGAGGTGCCTAACAATTTAAAATCTGGTGATTTGACCAGCTGAGTTGCAGGTCACACTGCTGCAACTTTTCTCTGCAATGTTCTAAAACGGTTTCATGTTGTTGCAAATCTTTGGGCTGAACTGGACTTAACAGGCAGAAGTTGACACAACATCCCAAAACGTCAACAACCAACGCACCCAGGGTACCTTGCACGTCATAGCTTGATGTGGGAAGTCCATGACTAAACGTTAATAAGTGACGAGATTGAAGACAGAATGTGTTGGACATTCATGGTTCCAAGTGGTTGAATCCTGATGACTTTGGTGCTCCCTTGCCTTTTTCTGTCGTGCCACTATAAAAGTTCATTCTCACTGCCGTGACGTGGAAATGCAGGACGGATTTGCGGAATATTCGCGCAGCGCTTTTCCATGTTTAAACCATACACACAGGCGCGGTACGGACACGGTGCGGAATTTCGCGTTGCTGTGTTCCAAGTCCGCGCAGTGTGAACGGGTGTGGGTGAACATGGACGAGAGTAGCACCAGCAACGATGACATTATTGTCATTTATTACCTGATGCCTAGCTAACGTTAACTTAGATAGCACTAGCTAGCTAGCTAGCGTGGCCAAATGGAGAGGGAGGAAGTTGCATGACAACGCCAACTTGTGGCCAAATGGAGAGGGAGGAAGTTGCATGACAACGCCACCAGGGGAATTGCACCCCAGGAAATACCTCTGACCAATACCCTTACTAATAAGGTCACACAGATTCGTTGCACTGAGAGGACGAGAGACGGACTTCCAAATATAACAAAGATTTATTGATTAAAAGAGGTTTACTATGTTTAAAAGACACAAAGATGCCAAAAATACACAGCCTGAGTGCCACGCCAAATTAAGGGGAGTGAGAGGGGAACCACCACAGGGGGAAGTCTGCTGCACACTTCGCCAGCTCCTGTCCTGGAAAAGGAAAGAAACAAAATTATAATACCGCTTATGGGGGGACACTCAGGCAGATACAGTAGGTTTTACAGTTAAAACAGGAGACCTATACTAAACACACACACACAGCACTCACACCCACACACAAACAGGAAGAGAATAAACCCAATAACTAATTAAATGACTGACACCAACTACAAATACACAAACAAAGAAAACACAAGTAACAAGATTATAATGAAACAAAACAACCTTAACCCCAAAACTCAGCTGCGGTGAAACAAAACAACCTTAACCCCAAAACTCAGCTGCGGGCGGAAACCAGGAGTAGCAACTAGTTTTACAGTAACTTAAGAGCAAACCCACAGCTGAATATTGAACTAAATAAAAAGAAAACAATTAAACAAAACAAATAAACCATATAAGCAAACAGAAAGGAATTAATCAAAAAAAGTTGGTCGGTGCCACAAATGTGCTTATGTTGCAGGATCTTACATATTTGTTTCTTCACTGTACATGTTTGGTATACCATATAGCCTACCATGTGTTTTTTTCTGAGCCACCCTCAAATGTATTTATTGTTATTTCTAGGTTTACATAAAAGATGTGATTTTCAATGTTGCCTATATATTAAGGCTACAACATGACGTTATCTTGCATTATGTTTATGAAGTAACTGTATTTATACAGCTGCTGCTTTATTGCTTAATTTAAAATAAAGTATTTCCACGTGAGTATATGAATATTGGCTTTATCGACCTGTAGCACAACAATAAACGTTAGGCTTATGAATTAAGTGGGTTTAAACCGCTGGTTTTTGTATTGGAAAGCAGTGAGATTGTAAAATGTTCCTCAGTGCATGGACAGTGTGATCACAAGTTGATCTGGCTGCCTCCCAATTTGAAGACATAGCTGGCTGTATGTTGTCGGATTTTTATTGGATCTGTCAGTGAAGTGGTGTTGTAATAGTGGTGCACCACGTTAATTGTGCGCCTATAATTTTTTTTCCCATAATGAAGCGGGTTCGAATCCCGTGAAAATATTCTTTTTTACATTTCACGGGGTTGAACGGTTCTTTAATATGGCACATATTTATTTAGGCAGGCACCAGAGACGAAACTGTGTAGGCCTATTTAGAAAATTTATTCGAGATAGGAGTTAGATTTAGCCTACAGGAAAAGCAACTTGGCCTCTTCCTGTTTTCAACATTCCGACATAACAAGTGTGATTCAAACCGCGACTGAGTGTCGTCCCGTGACTGGGTTCCTCCAACAAGAGTCCAAAGACGGATCAGGTCGGCTATGTTTTGATATTGTTATGAAAAATTGAGTGAAGAGGCCTTCGCGAGGACAGCTACGTGTTCTCTTCCTGGTTGAAAACAGCTGTTGTCACTACGATAACCATAGACGCATTCGGCTGAATGTCGCCAGTTAACAGGGTCGCGAGTAAATCCGGAACACCTGCCTGACAAGATTTCGGACTCTCCCGGGTCTGCACGACTATAAACAAACAATTTCATTGGCCCAGCTGTGTAGTTCCGCCGGCGAATTCTGTGAGGGTCAGAGGTGGAAACTTTTTTCACCACACGAAAGTTCCGCCCCGGTGTGCAAACTTCCATAAGAACCCATGAAATCAACTTTTATATTTTTCCTTGAGAATAATCTGCGTGGATATTTGCCCTCAATGAGAATGGACTTTAAGATGGTTTTGACTGAAATGTCTCATCAACTGTTGAATAGATTGCTATGAAATTTGTTGCAGATATTCATGGTACCCAGAGGATGAGTTCATATGATGTTGGCATTTTTGTTTTTCAGTTCATCTATTGCCAACAACAGATCAAAATTTGCATTTGTCAGGTGAAATATCTAATCAGTCTACTGAAAGGATTTGCACAACATTTTGTACAAACATTTATGGCTCCCATTATGTATCCTAGAGATTTGACAGGTTGGCATTTTTGGCTGACAAGTAATAGTTGGCTTGCCATAAAATTTGGTTCAGTCATGGTCATCCTAATAATACTGGTGATTCCCTCAAGGTCAAAAATGTTAACTTATCCAGGCAAATGTCTATCATTGGTCTGAACTGGGCCTTAGTTTTTAGTCACACATTATAAGGTTTTGCAAAGGTTGGTGATCTTACAGAGTCACTACTTTCAAGACTACAACTAGATTCTTTTTCCACATTATTTCCCATCCTGCTCCTGATGGAAAATATTACACCAAACTCCCTTTAAAAAGTATGACATAATAACACTTACATGTCCACAAAAACACGTAACTCCCCAAACACATTAAAAAAGGCCATATGTCATATGGCGACAGTATTCTTGTCAATTCAGCATCAGTATCATCTGTATAGATATACAGTATTTGTGAAGAAACTTAACATTTTTAGTTTTGTTGCCTAAACTCGTTACCAGTCTCTGTTGGTTAGCTACGTCATGTTAGTGGGAGGAGACAGCAAGAATTATAGGTGAACCATCTCAAAAAATTATGATTTCACACAGAGATAAGTGCTGGTTTGTGGATCAGACACACACAAAAGTAAACATCAACACTTCACAACTCCCCCAGTTTCTCCTCAATTTCCACAGTACAAGAGAACCAAGACAGTCTCCTCCATGTTTACTGCCTGTGGTTTGCTGCTTCCTGTTTGGTGCTGGAGAGAGTGCAGCTCTTTGCTACTGACAATGTTCACGTCCTTCACCATTTGCATGAGCCAAGACTCAAAATTTACAGTAAAAAAACCCATTGTATTTTGCATCAAAATCTGGTGCTGATTGCACAAAATCTAACCAGTGTACTGTATCTGCTGTGTGTAATTGTGCACAACATCACATAGACTACAGATGGAAAAAATACCTGCTGTCTTCAGACGGCTGTAAAGAGAGTCACCAGAATAAAGGAAAGAATCAAATCAGTGCCTGTGTAATCACGTCTACTGGTTGAAAAACATACAATTAAAGTGGAAAGACAAACGACACAAATAAACAAGGTATGTGTTTGTGTGGTTTCACAGAGGTTTATATGGGTAAGCCTTCACCAAATAAAGTGACAGGCAGCAAGCTGTGGAGACACGTTCATTCTTGGCACAAAGATTGCAGCACGCCACTGGATTGGCATCGCCTCTCCTCCCACTGGGGTGCACGGCGGGTCACCAAGATACCAAACCAACACAGTCGAGGTAATAACTTCTGTGTGCGAGGAAAATACCAGTTCACCAGTGCAACACCACACCAACATAAAAATAGAGCCCTAACATAACAGAGCAGTTAGCAGGAGCGATCTGGTAAAAAAAATTATGAGATTTCAATTTTGAAATGTGCAGCACACTTGTAGGCACACCGTCTATATATACATACCTTCACATAGATACACACACACCCAGAGTGGAACTCATAATTAGGAAAGTAGAGACAGCTTTGAACAAAAAAAAAGTGGTAATATATATAATATGAGCATTATGAGTCCAGTGTAATCCAAGCATATCTGAGATGATTTTTACACAGTTGATCTGCATGATCTCACATCTCAGCCTCCCAACACATCTCAGTTTAACTCCAGAACAACACAGGTCAAACACACACACACAAAAAAAAAAATACAAGGTGTGATGACTGATTATTTTGTGACCCAGATGATTCAACTGTTTAGTTCATGATCAACAATGTGGTGGATGACATTACTTTTGTGTTGATAACTTTTAAGTTATAAAATCTTGTCTAATCATCACTCAATGATGTAGATCAGAGTTCTTTAACATTTTTTTCTGACCAAGGACCCCTTAGCTCAAAGAGAGATGGAGTAGGGAGCCCCTCCTATACTGTATAAAAGTGAGTTACACTTAAGATAATTCTCTGATTATTTCAAGTCTTTTGTTTGCACTTTCCTGTAGCTTATAAGCATTATTTTGATTGTGGTGATTATGTAATTCGTGTCTTGTTGGACCTAACAGCTGCTTTCGACACTGTGGACCACAATATTTTAGTATCCCGGTTGCAGCACCGTGTGGGCATCTGTGGTAGTGCTCTGGAGTGGTTTAGATCCTATCTGGCAGACAGAACTATGTGTGCAAGCCTTGCTGGTTCTGAGTCCCACTCCGCTCCTCTGTCATATGGGGTTCCACAGGGCTCAATTTTAGGGCCCCTGCTTTTTTCATTGTATTTGCTTTCTCTGGGTTCCATTCTTAGAAAGCATGGCATCTCCTTCCATTGTTATGCTGATGATAGTCAGATTTATTGGCTGCTGAAGAAGAGAGATGCTTTCTCCCTACAACCGCTTCTGTCATGTCTTGATGACATTAAAGCCTGGATGGCCTTAAACTTTTTAAATTTCAATGAAAAGAAAACAGAGGTGATGGTGTTTGGTCCAAATGGCTCTTGTGAAACCACCCCTGTTGATTTGGGCCCCTTGGCACTATATGTGAAGCCAACAGTTTCTAACTTGGGTTTTAAGATGGACAGTGGTTTTAAATTGGAGCGTCAAATTGGTGCAGTGGTTAAGTCCAGCTTCTTTCACCTTAGGCAGCTGGCAAAGGTTAAACCTTTTCTTGCACAACAGCACTTTGAAATAGTAATCCATGCCTTCATCACCTCCCGGCTGGATTACTGTAACGCACTTTATTTTGGAGTCAGCCAGTCTTCCCTCGCACGTCTCCAGTTGGTTCAGAATGCCACTGCTAGACTCTTAACTGGAGCACGTAAGAGGGAACACATTACGCCCATTCTGGCCTCACTCCACTGGCTGTCCGTGCACTTTAGAATTTATTTTAAGATTCTTTTATTTGTTTTTAAATCTTTAAATGGTCTTGCCCCGCCTTACCTCTCTGAGCTGCTTCATCCCTACGCTCCTGCTCGGTGCCTCAGGTCAGCTGACCAGCTGCTCCTGGATGTACCGAGGTCTAAGCGGAAGCTCAGAGGGGATAGAGCCTTTTCTGTAGCGGCTCCCAGATTGTGGAATGATTTACCTGTCCACATTAGATTGGCCCCCTCACTGTCCGTTTTTAAAACCAGTCTTAAAACCCATTTTTACTCCTTGGCTTTTAACCCAGTGTGAGACTCTGCTCTTGTTTTACTGTTTTATTGTTTTTATTGTTTGTCTTATGTTTTTATTTTTGTACAGCACTTTGTTTCAGCTGTGGTTGTTTTTAAAGTGCTCTATAAATAAAGTTGAGTTGAGTGTTTGGCGTTATTAGTAACACATTACAGTAACGCCGTTAGTTTGGCAGTCACTAATACTCTATCGGGTTAGTTTTTAAATTCAGTAACTCAGTTACCGTTACCAAACGGTGAGTTACTCCGTTATTTTTGGCCAGGTTTTAAAACGGCGCGCAGCTTGCAGTATTCCTTCACAAACTTAAGTTCCCTTTCACTAAAACATTTTAGCCCTGAACAATAAAAGATAGTCAAGTCAGATAGAGGTATATGAACAATTCTTACCAGAACATCTTAATGAAACACGTCTCTCACCATCTCTGAAGTCACTGTCGACCTGCTGGCCTCACCACAGTGCTGTAACGTTACATTAAGCGGTAGCGCTTCTGTAGATTTTTAGTCCCAGTAACATTATATCCAGTGATGTGATATCCATTGTGACTAAAAACTTACTTTTCTCAGTAACATTACTTTTTGGTTTAAGTAACTGAGTTACTAACTGAGTTTCTTTTTAATGAAGTAACTAGTAACGGTAACTACTTACTATTTTTCAGTAACTAGCACAACACTGCTTATAAGTCAGCAGCAGTTGTAGCATGGCCAGGTGCATTATTCTGCCCTCTGCATGTTTGGTTTCTGGGGGGGGGGGGGGCTGCGTGGCGGAGTCTCTTCCATGAAAAGTTGCAAAACGATCCATTGTGGCTCACAAGAATGTCTGTAGCCTACACTTGATACACATAATACTACTAATTAGCCAATATGTTTCAATAGTACCTCAATGTTAGCTAACTAGCTCAAGCTAACTAGTTCACCTGTTGTTACCATGGATGTAGTAGAACTGGATACAGTTTAGTGGCACATAGCGAGTGGCATTACTAGTAATGTGTTACAGTAATAATATTACTTTTCCAGTGACTAGTAGTGTGACTAGTTACTAATGACATTTCAGTAATGAAATTACTGTTACTCCAAAACCAAACAACTTGTTACAATGCTACTTTTGTTATCACATCACCTCTACGGACTCATTTTAGTTTAATTGTCATGCTGCGCACGCATGTCATCAAGCAGCAAGCTAGCTGGAAATGCTTACCATAGCGGCTGGAAATATTCCCATTACTTTGGTTTTGTTGAGAGGAAAGACGACAAGAACACTGTTGCTGCAGGTAGTTGGGCTACAATTCTTTCCACTGCAAAAAACACATCCCCAAACCTCCGGTCTGACACACCTAGGCTACTACGACCGACAACACAAAAACGTGAAGCTCCAGGAAATACACCGCACTAAAGGTGAGCCCTCCTTGGCCATGGAGGTCGGCTGTAGCCCTACACTGGCTAAACAACCAAAATTAGATTTTAATCGTGGCCCGCTGCAGGCTACAAAGAAGTACTGAAGCTTGTGGATGGATATGTTGTGCATGAAATGTTGCTCCATGAGTGACTCTCCGTCTTTTGGGCAGAGCCTTGGGAAAATACCCTTAGCTACACTTAAAGTCAATAACCGTGACATTCACACAGCAGCTCACATCTGAATTTTTTGGGGGGGATGCACAAATACCAATTTTATGGGGTGTAACAGAAAAGTAACATAACGAGTAGTGTAACTAATTACTGTTGGCAGGGAGTAATAAGTAAAGTAATATTATTACTTTTGAAAAGGGTAATGAGTAATGAGTAACATATTACATTTGTAGAGCAGGGCTCGCGTTAACCGGTTATTCTCGGTCACTGACCGTTTTTTTTTTTACAACAATGACCGGAAAATCTGAAGGCCGTCGGTCATTTTGACCGGTTGCAATTACCACCCCTGCCCACTTGGCGGCGGAGTGCACAGTCAGTGGTTTAAGTGGCTGCCGTTTTCACACTGCAGAGAAAAAGTCATTCATCTGCTTCATGTAGCGTTGTTGACATAACGGCCTGGACACACCGGACGCGGAACCGAAGCACGGCGCCCAGCAGCGGAGGCAGTTTTCAGTCAGCGCCCATGTTAACCTATCTGACTGTCCACACAGGCCGCTGAGCAGAGCGGAGCGCCCGCGGAGGCAGCGCTTCAGTTCGGCGTCTGGTCTATTTTTCACGGGAGCCGCGAGCGCTTCTGTCAAGCTGGATCGAGCGGATCGTACCAAACAGGAAGTCGGACACAGAAAAGACGAGAGAATCCGGCCAATTTTCAAAATAAAATAACAACAGCACGCACTGAGGAACGTGAGGAGAAAATACCGTGTTTATAATTTAAAATAACACAACAGTGCATAACCGAACACATTTTTCAATACCCTAACCGCTTCATTACAATTTTAATTTTGTGTCACCGAGCCTACAGGCATAACTACATAACGCCCTGGACACACTGGATGCGTTAGTGATGCGTTAGTACCGTCCGGTGTGTCCAGGGCGAAGCCTAATGGCACGGGTGTGTGGATGTCTGTTCATCTTTTCGTTCATGTCCTTATTAATGCACACTTTATAACTTGCTTGTTGGATTTATTAAAAACGAATGAATGAAAACTAAATGTCTTTGAATATCTTTATTATCATTTAAAAATTAAAATGACCGGTAAAAATAGATTATGACCGGATTTTTATGACCCTGTCGGTCAAATGACTGGCGACGAAAAAGTCTAGCGCAACATCTGTTGTAGAGTAACAAGCCCAACAGTGCACATAGTCAAAGCCAAAATGGTTCAACTGCCACAAATAAAATTACATGGATGATCCAGGCATTATCGACACTACTTAAGCACTGTGCGGCCCATAAAGCAAGCTCACTAGAGAGCTCAACCAAGTGCGACCAAGTGGCTAACCTTCACTGGCCGAATGGTTTAGCACTCCACTAACTTGAATAGGGATAAAATTATTTAATTGTTCACCTTTTCTAGACTTTCCAAATGTTATCAGAACAAATAGATCAAATCCTGATACCCAGGATGACTGGTTCTGTCTCTGTACTCGAATAAAAGACCGGAAGTGGGTGTGGTTTATACCAGACATTACATTAAATTGGGCAAGTATTGTCTTTTCTAATCGAATATTCTGCTGCAATGAAATTGTTGTGCCTTCAAAGCATCAGGTTGATTTAATATTGGCATATCATTAATACATTTCCACATCCTCATACTATACTTTTCATCTCTCTCTTGCTGTATGTCATTTCTTTTTTGTTTTTTTTAAACTAAACTAAGTTTAATGAACTGTCTGAACCCTACCAATATGGAATGCAGAGCAAATATGATTCACAAATGCCATGCAAGTCAATATTAAAGGGCCAGTGTGTAATATTTGGCATGGTTTATTGTCAATCTGAATCTGAATCTGAATATTCTACCCATTAATATGTTTATATAAGTGTATAATCGCTATAAAATAAAATTCGTTTGGTTTTCGTAGCCTTATAATTATGCTTTTATATATATATATATATATATAGCAAGGGCCTTGCTT
>NC_065511.1:7510989-7516399 GCF_006386435.1 Epinephelus moara
AAAAAAAACTCCCACTGACTGCTGCATATTGATTTGATATTAGTGTGCCTATCAAGTGCATTGTTTATCAATACGTCATGCATGAGCGCCGCGAGCTAACGGTAGGCACCTGCGCTGGCTGCATCTGGGAAAATGAAGAGACAGAAGTCGATATCTGATTTTCTTCAAGTAAACAGAAAAAACAAAATGATCAAATTACTCCAGCTTCCGTGGCCCCATCTGTGTGTTTATGTGTAAATAGGCTTGGCCTGTTGTGTGTGAATGTTAGAGTGGGATCAGAGGGGTTAATCTGAGCAAGCATATGTTCGTGTTCATGCGTGTACTGTAGATGTGACTGTGTGGCGTCGGAATAAAAAAAAAGTGCTCCGCAACGTTATTTAATACATCAGTAATATTGTCTGTTTCAATGCATACCTATGGCTGATACACGACAGCATGTTACATCTTAAACAGATTAATGCTGACTGAAATACAAGTTGTTTTTTCAATATTTTGACAGTAGCATAAGAGCCTCTATTTATTTCAACATTTCAACTGGGATTTGTGAAGTGGCACACACAGGCAAAAAACTACAGGTTCTAAGCTTCATTCTGATGTGTTTGCGGTGGTTTGAAATAAATCCAGCTGCCACACCGGGCTTTTGTTCCGCTACTCATGCACATTACGCCTCCTCCTCTTGATAGCCGGTAATGGTCAGCTCTCAGCCTGCTGCCCGCTGTGCGCTGCCTCGGTGGGAACCACTACAGAATATAGTGATCACTGTTCAATAATGTGTAGTAAATAAATTGACTAGTTAGTGAAATCATAGTCTTATGACAGGATGTGCGTTTTTATCTTGTTGCCATCCACAATGATATGAATCGATATATAGCCTTAAATCTGTTGCCACTGTTTATTTTTTTTGCTGCTATAGGCCTTCTATATTTGGATTCAGGTACATCACTAGTAGCATCACTGAAGTGTTCTTTTTCAGCTTTGTTGCACAAGATTCTCACTATTGTGGCGACCGCTTGTGTGTATCCTTTCAATGCTATTTTTAACTTGTATCAAAGCCTGACATCGATCAGCCGATGGAGCCAGAAGAGACCATGATGCAGTAGCATAAGAGCCTCCTTCATTATCATCTGTGGCACATGTGTCAGGTGGAACATGGAACAGAGTGTTAGGGCCCTTATTCTTGAAGGCTTCTCCCTGTGGCTTGTACCTCATTTGTACTTGTGACCTTATTTGTATGTCACTTTGGACAAAATTATCTATCAGATGAGTGAATGTGAAAATAACTGTAGAAATAAGCAAATAAGAAAGAAAATAATACATAAAGAAATAACACAAAAAAAAATCATACCCAATATTTATTTATTTGTCTTTTTGTTATTTATCATGCATATTTATTTATTTAATTTATTTCCATCACAGTTTTGGTCCTGATACTCATGACAGAGATTTACAACAGTGAAGAAGGCAGCCACATAAATCATCACTCAGGTGTTGGTATAGCTCTAATCTTTGTGTTGCTGCCCTGTTGGCCTCCTGTGCTGTGGCTACAAGCTCTTTCAGTTTTAAAGCATCTTTCACTGTAAAGGAAGGAAGTGTCAGTGATGTTGAGTCAGACGTACACAAACACTTGCTTTATTATGCAAAAGAGCATTGCCTTTTCAGTCAAACCCTCCTGAGTTCTTCATTGTTTGAGCAAAGTTTGAATGCATCCACATCCCCCGCATTTACACCTGCTATTAAAGGAAAATGAATCTTCTACACCATGCTGTTTTAACAAAATTAAACAAAAGATTATTCACCTGTTTTTCTGCATTTTTTCTAATTGTTACGCTTTAGACTGTGTTTTGCTCTTTGCCAATGTAACAGAGTGGGATTTTCTGCCCACTAATTGTCACTGGGCTGTATTCAGTGAGTCACCAGTGCCCTGATTACGGGGTGGCACTGCTGGGCACTATATCTGGCTGAGTGAGTGCTGCTCGGATGTCAGTATCCTACCTGGCTTCCATGTTGGTTGCATGGTGCTTAGTTTGAAGCTGCGTTTCTTTGTGGTTGGTTTTCCCAGCAACTGGAAGCGGGACTGGCCCATCCTCTGGTGAACATATCTGAGTTACATCCACTGTGAGCCTTTGCTTAATGCAACCTTACTGTTTGTGGAGCAAGCGAGCCACGGTCTGGTGCCTTCATCCAGCTTTTTTTCGAAGAACTGGACTGGACCATATCGTACTTACACACTTACCATAGGCCTACCAGTTTATATCGTTATCATATAATATATATGTACTCTTAGAAAGTGCACCCTCTCTATAACTTTCAGATGTGTACATCGATGCCACATAGACAACAGTTTCTCTTACAGTTTGTTTAATGTTTTATTTAATGCTCTCATCTCTTCTCTAGTGAACTGGTTTACATATATTTTCTAACATAAATCCTTATCCTGTACAGCTTTCTTGTACTCGTAATAGAGGTAACTTTTGAGTGTTCAGACATATTATGAGCGAATGAGTTACATTTATGAACGCTTGGGCTCAGCCTTGAGCAAGGTATCGCATCTTGCAGTCTCGGGCGGCCAGGCCCACCCTGGCTTGGCCTCGCTCTGCCCCTGGTCATGGGCCACTGCAGTGCCTTACTCTTTTCACACCTGAGCTCATGCTGGAAACCTCTGTCCCTAGCTTGATCTCTTGTACTCTTCTCACACTCTAGGAGCACTGACTTAACTCCTGTGGAGACCTCTGTCCCTATCCCAGTTCCCAGGAAATGAGTACACATGCATGATTTAAGAATCAAATGTAAAAATTCTTTATGTCTCTCAATCAATTTACGATCAACTTCAAGGTCCTTTTTGTAGGATTCTTGACATCAGTCACTGCATCTCCCAAAACTGTGGTGAGGTCACATAAGAAATTAAAGATCAAAAGATCTCCAAACTTTTTTTAATGTGGCCACAATGTGCTCCTCACACAGAGTGAAGAGATGCAGAGACCTGGATGCCGTTTCCACAACCAATCCCATCCTCATCTCCAATTCTGTTGTGGAATTCATTTTAATTTAATTAAGAGACTCAAAACACAGCACTAGACATTTGAAGGTTTACTCTCAAGAAAGCCAAAGTACTGGTGTATCATGACAATTTATAGTGTCTGACAAACAAGCAGTATCGGTCAACGCCCCTACAAGCTTTGCAATTAAAAGGTGTTTCCCGTTATTCCGATGATCAGTTCTGGGAGCAATTGCCTCTCCTCACCTACCCAAATTTGTCATGTCAGGTCATCTACATATAGCTGCCTCTCTGGCATGTTTATGTCAGCCTGTGCAGTACTGTCCTGTCCTCCCCTCGCTGGTGGTTTTTGTCTCTGCGAGGATTTTCTTTGGGTGTCTCCACATCTGCATGTGTTGGTCTCTACATGGTATTGTAATGTAGCTGGTTCAGTTCCACAGCTTTGCCCATGATGCCCTCAGAAAAGAGTGTCCATTAGGACATTGGGAATGTTAGTGGTTTCCCCATGAGAACAGCCTACAATCAGCATGTGTTTTGTTTCTGTGTCTTTCTTTCCCTGGGTTGCTGTTTGGTTGTATTGAGCTTTCTTTCCAGTTGGTTAGTTTGTTTAATTGCATTATTCATTTCTTTGCATGATTTATTTCCTTTGTGCTTCTGGTCTGTTATGTATTATTATTATTACCACTGACTGTTTGTGTATGTGTGTGTTTGTGTTCGTGTGTGTGTGTGTGTGTGGGTGTGTGTGTGTGGGTGTGTGTGTGTGTGCAGTGACCATATTTTAAAGACTGCTTCAGAAATACATCTATATGTGTATATTTTTGTATTCCCGTCTCCTGTGGCGTGATTTTTTTTAACCTGTGTGACCTTGTTGAGTCTTTAAGTTTTAATAATTTCCTAGGGTTGAAATTCCCCTCTGTGGTGTCATTGACAATACTCAAAACTGTGAACAGTATCAGCTGCTCATCTTGCCATACTTGAAACTGTGAGTAGGATTTTATACAAATCAAGCGATCTCCGTCACTTTGCCAGACTAACACTTTTCCTCCCACACTGTTTCTTTTAAAATTCATCAAGTGATTATTTATTCAAAATCTTAGAAAAGCTCAATGTACAATAATAACCAATATAACACAACCCACAGCAAACAACAGCCCAAAAGCAATAAAAGCAAAATGACAACAGGAAAAAACCAGGAAGCAAAAAACCTCATTCCCCCTCCCCCACTCCCACCCCAGGACTAACAACTGCAAACTGGAACATCACCAGGTAAGGTGGCTACATCAGCTCCATCAATTTTTGTATTTTTTCCTCCCACACTCTTTATGGCACTCAGCACTCCTTATGGCTCTAATGCAATTAAGAAACCTCTGAAATCAAACTGCTGAGAAAACTCTGAGTACAGTATTCCCATTGGGTTATCTTCAAGAACAATGTGGGGGGGGGGGTTACTATTATAACATCGGGGTAGCTTTTCACATTGTTTCTTGATGCAGTTAGTTTAGGGGTAGCGGTTTGGTTTAGGCAAAAAAATCTTCTTGGTTAAGTTTAACAAAAGATTGTGGTTGATGCTAGCCACATGAGTTGGCTCACTGATGTGACAATTACAACTCAGTGTTTACTTTTAGTTTCACAGGACAGGAACACACCTGTGCTTGTTGGGCCAATCCACCTCCCCTCCCACCTGCTCTAAGCAGACTTTTGCTCTTTTTATACTATGTCTGTCAGAAAGTGCCAGTTCATGTTCCCTCCTCTCCACTAGGAGGAGGCACCCAGTGGTGGCTCAGGGTATCAGTGGTACCTCCCACTCTATAAATAGAGGCCTGAAGATCACTTCCTCCTCTTTGTCTCCAAGCGCTCACACCTTGACTGAGTGTTTGTCAGGTGTTTGCCGGTGTTTGCCATGTGTCTTTCGGTTTGACCTCCAATAATCATGGTAATCATCCTGCAACATCACAGAACCAACATTCACCCTGTGATTTAAAATAAATTGGATGATTGATTGATTGCAATCCTGTTTCCTGGTGGTTTTGTGGCTCCAGTCAGAACTTCCATTCACTACAATGTCTGTTGCTCTGAAAATCTATCTGTTCTATCTCTTCACATCCACTTCTGTAGTGGTAGTTGAGTGTGCACCAGAGAGCTTTTTTCGTTTTGACATGATAACAATACAGCATGTTTCGGGGTTCAGATGACGTTGGATAACTAGAATAATAGAAACTAGTCCATACTAGAGTTGTCACGATACTAAAATTTCAAACTCGATATCGATACCCAGGAAAATATTCAATACTCGATACCATTTTCGATACAGCAGCAAAAAATTAAGAGGCATGTCATTTTTTAAATGAAGATCAGAACAGTAACATCAATGATAACAACAAAAAATCCCCCCAAAATAAATAACAACCAGAAACA
>NC_065511.1:7517603-7526699 GCF_006386435.1 Epinephelus moara
CCCCCTTTGGCCAATTGATGTAATATTGCTTCATTCACATCCTCCCATGACCCTCTACCACTGTGCCAAAGTTCACATGGATTGACCAAGTCAGTGAGGAGAAGAACATGGAACAGACACACCCAGACACACTCACAGACATACAGAGTTTTCTTCATTATATCGTAAGATAATAGTATTAGTAAAAAACAGTAAAACATAAATATTTAGATTCCCCCCCCCCATTTGTAGTGCCCCTTACGGATGATGGTGCCCTTAGCATTCGCCTATACTGCCTATGCCATGAACCGGCACTGTGGATTTCCACTGGAGTTGGCTGAAAGCGCGGTGTGTCTCATACAGACGTTAAAGGGTTCCAAGCGGCATATTTGAATGCCCTGGGAGTGACATCAAACTCGCTTAAGAAAAACCTCTTAATATGTGCAAACAACTGATTTTCATAATAACAAGTCTGATAATGGAAGTGCTGCTGAAAGAATATCACTAAGTCCATCAGTCCAGCATTGTTTGTTGAACTCAAAGCTCTCATGATGTCACAACTGACAGCCAGGACTCTACCAGCTAAGACTTCTCTCACTCTGTCCTCCTGTTTTAAATGCCACTTGCAAACGCTTCACAGGGTGACTTAGAAATCCATTTCCCACTTCACGTCCTTGTTCGCAGTCCATTCGTCTTGCCAGGATTCCTGTGTTTTGTGTATCGATTTGCTGCCTGCTGTTATGCTTCGGACCAGAGGAGACCTTGAGAGGAGAGGAGGCCGGTAATGGAGTCGTCTCCCCCTTGTTATCCCCGTTGTCTGAGCAGGACAGGAAGCAGCCACAACCCAATCTGACCTCCATCCCCTCCCCAAAAACAAGAGATGACAGGGCTTCCTGTTTGCATACCATGCAAATTTCAAACCATTCGCCAAAATAAATCTTGGCGCTGTATGTAAACCATGGATACACTACAATTGTATGTTATTATGTAGCTGATACATTGAAAATCTGTCACAACAATGGTGTGGTTAACATGTGGTTAGGTTTAGTCACATAAACCACTTAGTTTTTGGGGGCACAATCCTGACAGGAAATGCAGTCATGTGTCATTTAAAACCAACTGCTTTGTCGCAACACGTAGTGTTGGCTTAGGAAAAAACTACCACTTTTGTGACAATATCTCTGGTGAAAACACAGCAGTGGGTCACTTAAAAATACCCACGTTTGTAGGCTAAAAAGCTGCTGGAAGAGTCCGGTCTCACTGCGAAGTATTCGAAATCTGACGCTTGGGGAGTGACTTGCTGCGTCAGAAACCAACGAGAAAGGCATCCTTTTACATCGGCATGATACGCAGCCAGTTGCAATTACAGCTTAATGGTGCCCTGGGTCCGACGAACACGGAATTTGACCCAAGAGCCCGGAGTTTGCATCCCATAAGATTCTAAAGCCAAACCCTGTTCTGTTTTCCTAAACCTCACCACGTGTTTTTGTTGTTGAAGGAGAAAAAAACAAAAAAACTAACAAAAAAAAACATCAATTCGTGGTGTTGTACAGATGTAAATTTTCTTGAAAGAGGTCAATGCATGCAACAAGCAGAACTTGACACGGTGTCCCAGAACGTCAACAAGCAACGCACCCAGGGTACCTTGCACGTCGTATGTGGACGTGGAAAGTTCATGACCAAAATGTCCATATGTGGCGAGGTTGGAGTGAGAATGTGTTGGCTGGAAACACAATGATGACTCAAAAAACAACTGCTTTTTGCAGCATTACCTCAACATAGCGATGGGTCAATAAATAAACAGCTGCTTTTCATGGTGCTACCCTATTACATGACTGTTTTGGTACAAACATTTATGTGTGGCGGGTAGCCCTCAGAGATTTACTCACCAAACGTAAAATCTTTCTGCATTTGGAGCTTAGCGTGTGTTAATTTCGGACTCTGTGTGTAGAAATGTACAATTCCAACATTTTCTTCTGGCGACTGGGCTAGGAAATTTACTGTACAGTGAGGGATGTGTGCTTTGTTTTTTAATGTTTATTTGTAAGTGTTAAGGTCACGGTGTTGCATGAATAACAAGTCATGGTAGCTTTACACACATACAAACAATTTGTATAAAGGGTAAATCCAAAATAGTGATGTCACTGTCAAAGCAGAGTGATATGGCGCAACCTTGTGGAATATTTACAATGAATCCAGATCAGACTTTAAAATCTAGTCCACACATGTCAAATGAGGTTATAATCAATATTTCAGAATAATTCAAACTCAGATATTGGTGGGATATCTAATTTTGTATTATTTTGTTCCAAATCTCACCCCATCATACCTCCCAGTGATTATTTCCAAGATAAAATGAGTTACCACCAGGCTGGCTTCTTAAAACTTAATAAATATAAAAATCAGTCAAATGAGCCAGTTTTTTGAACGGCTCTTTGAAAGGAACGGCTCACCAAGATCCGGCTCCCCTCAAAGAGCCATAAATCCCATCTCTACTCCTGTCACTCTCAACTGACAACTGTCTAGACAACTGGCAAGTTGTCATGTGAATAATATGAAAGAGCAGATGGGGGAGCATCGTCATAAAGTGTATCAGACAGAAAAGACACAGGGACAGCTAGACAAAATGATGGGGAAATTCACTGTCTACATGAGAACTTTGAATCATATCTCCATGGTGTTATTCAGCATGATTATATGAAACAATGTTAAAAGACAACATTGAATTATCACCCAGACTGGATGTAAAGTTATTTAAATGAGACAAAAGACCTGTGTCCCAAGGTGACTAGATGCAACCTGTGTCCTCAACCCCTCCCATCCCTGTGTGCCACACCATCTGTTCACTTAAAGGGGCACTCCACCAATTTTACAGGTCAAATGCAGATTATCAGTCTGCTGGTAATGCATGGTAATACTCAGCCTGTGAGAACAGTTCTATAACATCTTCTGTGACTGGAGGAGTTTTGTCAAGTCCAAAATGATAAGTGGCATCAGTAATCTCAATATGAGACTGGGGACTGTAAATGTGGAGTTCGACAAATGTTGGCATTTACCAGACAGGGAGGGTCTGATGAAGACATGCAACAGCAGAAAGGCTGTGCACACCTGAATGCGAAAATCGCTGCTTGACGATCAATCATGAGCATTTTAGCCAAACTTGGCATGCATGTGTTGGTCAGACAGCACTGTGGGTGTGTTTGATTTTAGTCACTTAGCATGCTCACTGGGTGATGCATTAAATCAGTGATTGATTAGGTAGATGTAACCTTTTGTACTTTTGCTTAAGTACAATAATGCTAACTTTAACCGATAATGACATCATCTGTGATTTGTTCCTCCTGTCCTGCTGTGACGCCCTTTCTCAATTGAGTGCATATGCTGCACACTGGCATGTTAATCAGTGTTACCATGAAATGTAACATGGCATGTTGTTATCTCAATGAGCAAGTATGTTATTTGACAGCCACAAAACTCAACATCTCTTATTCTTTCTTTTCAGTACTACAACACATTATAATAAAGCACAATAAAAGAGATTGCTGAGCAGGAAAGATACTGATGGCACTGTGTTACTGTCAGCTCCCAAGGCTAACATAGAGCTTGATAAATGTAACTCCGCTAATGGAGGTGAAACAATAACTTCAAGATGCCAAGCCTCTGACACACAATAATTGAATGCACATATATTTATACCACTGTTATAGCAGCAATTACACTGCTATTGGAAAAATGATGGCAAATCAACAATGAAGTGAATTTCCAACCTGTGCTCTCCTCAACAGTCTATCTCTAATTTCTCAGATGTTTGTAGTACCAATATAGGCATGTAAGGGAAAACATGAGATGCAGTTAACATTTACCCTGCCACAATATATCCTCTAAGTAGCCAGCCACCGCCAGTGATCATATTCACTAATCTTTCAAGACCCAAGCTGCTACATCTCCTCTGTAAACATCATCTTCTTCCGGTTTCCAGTGGATTTTCTTCTTTGTTTTTTTTGGACATGGCAGTGCTGTTCTATTTCCTAAGATGTGTAAGAGCACCCCCTATCTTATGACAGTGAAAACACGGATTGCCGGAATATCTCATCAAAGGCGGGAAAGCACAAGCAAGTGGATTTTGAGTTGCAAATATTTTGTCACACATACTAATCTGAAGACGATTATGAATTGCCATTAGTGATGGGCGGACCAGTTCTTTTCAAAGTTCCTTCAAGTTGATAAATACATATGAATTTAACCTATTCATTTTCAATACTTTTTGTCACCTCTTCACTGCATTACCAGTCATCACGTATAAGTTGACTTTAATAAAGACAGAATATCAATTTTAATGCATTGATTCAGCATCCAACGTGTATGTATTTAGGCTTTGTAAACTCAATAGGATGTTACAGAAATGTCACTAGTCAACCATCTGGCACTCTTTGAGGCCAAGTAGCAGCCTTGAGCTGCATTCATGTGGTTTTGGAAAAAATCTGAAAAATTTGTTCCTGATCATATTTCATAGCTTAATCTGATTTTTGGTTTTCAATGTGTTTAAGTGCTCTGAGCAATAAATTACAACACATTTTTGTAGTGTCCATGTTGTCTCCACATTACAACTTAAAGCCAACATATGGGAGCAAATGAACCACTGGCCTTTTCTGGCGAAGGTCTAGGCTGGAGTCTGATGTAATCTGTCATCGCTTGTTCATTCAGTCATCTCACTTTGAGAGAAGGGTTCATTGGGTCTCGTTCAGTGAGTGAAGCTGCCAGACTGCCCGGACTTGAGGTTGACTTAGTCACTTCTGGTTCACTTGTTGCAGCAGGCAGCATGAGCAGTACCCTACAATAACAGCAAGTAGGTTACTGGGAAATGTTAGGGATTCATGAGCACTCGATCTTTCGACATGCTGACCTGGTACATTCTGGACTCTAAAAAGAGTTGCTCAAACAGATTTGTTCATTCATTTTTGCCCACCACTAGTTTCCATGTTCAAGTTTAAAATTTACTTTCCTGAATTTTCTGTTCCTCAAAGCAAACCTTAAATGGCCTAATGCCTGGTTCATGTTACACAACATTTTTGTCCGTTCTGACAATCACTATATCAGTCATAAAAACTTGCTGTGACCTGGCTGACATGACATGACAGACCAATCATCCTTAGTCATCTTTCACGACGTGCGTGATGTCATCGACTTATTCTTGGCCTGTTTTTATTATTATCACTTTTATTTCAGTCACAGTGTCTGTTCATGTGCCAGGCAAAATGCAATTGAAGTAAAGTAAAAAAAAAAAAAAAGTGCCACTAGATGGCAGGAGCTTCATCTGAAGTACAGCATTCAAATATCAAAAAGGCTGGGACGTTGTTGACCTACAGTTGCCAATGGCAGCAGATCGCTCTGTGTTTCTATCAGTCAAAGTGAAAGCTGTGACGGGAGAAGTTGTGGAAGACAAAAAGAAAACATGCTAGACTTTCTGTCGGGACGTCCTTAGGTGTCCCAGATGTGGTGTCGGTTGTGGCTTAGCCCAAACCTAGGGGGCACTGGGGACACATTCGCCCCAGAAGATTTTTTTTTCCAATTTACAACAGCTATATGCTCTCTTTTCAAGCCATTTGAGATAACAGAGTGCGTAAAAATCTGTACATCATTTTGAAAAAATAAAGTTGCCAATGGAAAAAATAAGCAACCTGTAAAACCGACATCCATTTTACATCTAACTGTCCTCCAATTGTCTTCTTCATTCTAAAACCAGCACAACAAATACTGAGGATTACTAAATTTCACTCCTGCCACCTAAAAAGAGGCAAATATTGTTCGATGTTCTTATTTTGAAGTTAAAAAACATAGCTTGGGTAGGAATTTGGTGTAAACAGCATTACTAGAAAACCTATCTCTTGAAACCTGTTTTTGTGATACTTTGCTGGAGTAGAGTCCACAGAATGAATGTTTAGCTGACAAATCTGCCTCATTTGAATCCATGCCACCATAATCTGGGCTGCTCTAATTGCAAATCAAGGATCCCCAACAATGCCAAGTAAATGTGGTCTTTAGTACTGTGAATTGAATAACCATTGCCAACAGAAGAACATTTATTCAATTTATTAGATTTGTTTAGGGAATAACATCGTAGGATAAACAACCCAGCCCAGTTGCCAGAAGAAAATATTAGCATCATACTTTTCTGTCAACCACAAATGGGTAAATTTACACTTTTCATACTTATCATATCAATACTTTTAAAGTGATGTAGTATATGAGCTGACTTTGTTATCAGGAGGTATGGGGTGAAGCTCTGATGGTCGCTGTTGAAGCTCCAGAGAGCCTGTGAAAATATGGGAGAAACTTCAAGAAGAACAATCATCACTTCAACTCTTCACTGATCTGGGCTTTATGGCAGATTGGCCAGATGGATGACCCATTGAACCTGACCTCTTGGGAGGACCTGCTGAGAATAATGGCAGAAAAATCTCTGCTCAATTTCAGGTGTACTAAGCTTGCTGAGTCATACCCAAGAAGACTTGGGGCAGAGTCCTTTATGGGTCCATGTCTGAAAACCTGCACCCTCCCATAACCGTAAAGCTCAGTACCAGAACTGACCCATTGCCCATTATGTCTGTGTCAAAGCTGCAGCAGCCCGCACCCGTTGATCAAAGTCCCGGGACCCGACCCACACCTGTGATTAAACACACAGGCTACAGTCACTCACATTAAGCTGGGGTCTCTGTTCTTGAATAACACATCCAGCGGAGGAAATGTCTCTTTTACTGGCTGCCCTTGAAGCTGGGATGGTGAAAACATTCTGTGCAATCACTGCAAGGTTAGGAAACATTTTAGCATGCTCCTTCCACCACCATAAAACCTCAAAAAGATCCTCCCTAAGTGTCTTGAACTCGATATAAGCTGCCACCTCATTCTCAGCCTGCAAAGTTTCACCACTGGAGTACTCCATGTCGGTGAGGATTGTGATGTTGGGGATTCTGACTTGGGGGTCTGAATAGTTTCTAAATGCACTGCTGAAACTGAATCTCTAATACTGGATGGATTGCCATCAAATTTTGTCCGGTCAGTAGCTGTTCCCAGGTGATGAATCCTGATGAATTTTGTGATCCCTCTCTCTTTCTTTAGTACTGCCATGAGGGTAACAGTTTTGTTTTTTAGTGAAATGTTAAACAGTTATTACACACATTAGGCTTAATGTTCCACTCAGGATAAACTGTAATCACTTTGGTGGTCCCTGCACTTTTGATGTTGCACCATCGGTGTCCAAATTTAATTTGTCCAAGAGTTTAGTTTATGAATAAATACCTCAAAACTAATGACACCAGACTCAGCTGTGTTTGTGCTAATTTGCAAATATTAGTATGCTAAAATGCTAATTAATCACTAATTTAACATTTAACGGCTAATTTAACATCAGGTCAAGAGGCAAGGATTGAAAATTTGCCTTTTGGCTAATACTGGCACATTTACAGTGATGTTGATCAGTGTGCATTGTCCCTTAGAATAAATATTAATCTCAGATGGTGAACATGTGCCTGCTTAACATTGGGATGAGAAGGATTTCCTTTTCTGAAGGGTTCCATTCCAGCTGCATTAAATATAAACTGTACATGTATGTCACATAGGGACACTTTCATTTTTATGATACATACAAACTGACTGTGCCTGTATTCACACCACATTGCATGCAGCACCGTGACAGCTATCATTAAGTAGAGTAGAAAATGTGTTAGGTCCGTTTTGTAGGGTGGGAGGGACGGCGAGCACACCCTTCATTCACACGATAATTCGGGTCTTTATTAGGCTGACTGAGTGGCTCACTTGGTTTACATTTACCATCTTTGCTTTTGCTCTGATTCTCCAGGTGTCTCCAGGATGATTACTGTGTGAGTGATTTCTCCACTCGCTACCATCTGGGTGGGAGGACCGGAGTACACAGCCATCTCTTTACCCGGCTGTCTGCGGCACGCAGAATCACACAGCAGACCATGCATGTGCTGTAATACAGGCATGGAAAGCAGCTGAGAGTCACATACTGTAAATAACTACCAGCATGTTAAATACAGAGCGTTGGCATGCTATCAGCCTGTACAAGACACAACTGTAATCTACTCAGTTTTAAAGCATGTCTGCATGCTAGGACATTTTCTGCCCATATTTTATCTTATTTCTTATGTATACATGTATGTATTATAAAAGACGGTGAACATGGTGCCTGTTCCATTCACGCTGCCTATGTATATATATTTCAAAACAATCTATTGTAACAGCCAGTTCAGCCATAACTATGGCTGGGCGATATCATAGACTGTATAATAAAGATGGACAATATGACAACTCCCCAAAAGTGAAGCCAAAACATCTCGATCGCTCACTGGTGGCTGGCTGCAGTAAAGGTCATAATGGTAGAGGATGAGACAGGGGTCAAACTAAAAACTCAAAGTACATGTCAAATTCAGTTTTCCCAAATGTGGTTTCTGTCATTTATGGTAGCTCTTATCACACTTATGTATGTTTACGTGTTCACTCCTCTAAAAAGTTAGGTTAAAGCTATTATTATGTGATGCTATTAAAAGGGGGTTTTATGTCATGATGAAAGCTGTGTGAGCCAATCGGTGAGCCTGTGATTGATGGCGCTGCTTGTAATTGGTTGGGTGGTGGGAAATTGATTCAGCGGAGATCTGCACTGCACAGGCTCTGGCTCCAAATGACATCACCAGCGCAACATGGCAGTGGCAGGGATATTTTGGCTTCATTTTGCACAGTGGGAGGATGTGGAGACATGTTGTCCATCTTGTACAGTCATTGACCGCTCTGACCTGGGTGGCTGAGGAGCACTGCACCTCGGTGTGGAGCCTCCTGTCTGCCCGGGTCGGGGAGGTCTCTACGGCGGCGCTCCCTGTGGCCATGGACCGTGGGCCCTCTCAGTGCGGAAGGCCCCCACAGGTGGCTTTTTCCTTGACTTGGGTCTCGGTGCTCGGCCATGTCTTTTTAGTGATTGTGTGTGTGTGTGTGTGTGTGTGTGGGTGGGTGTGTGCGTATGTGTATATTTATGTATCTCTATGTGGGGTGGGAGGGTTGGGTTTTCTCTTTTCTTTTTGTTTTCTGTTTTGGATCTTTGTTGTT
>NC_065511.1:7527174-7536804 GCF_006386435.1 Epinephelus moara
GTGTGTTTATATGTGGGGGTGGGAGGGGCGGGTTTTCAATATGTATGTATTATTTTTGTTTGTTTTTATTCTGTGAAGCACTTTGTGCTGCATTTTTAATGTATGACAAGTGCTATACAAATAAAGTTTGATTGATTGATAGATAAATAAAGTTGATGTGATTTGATTGAGTGATATAAGGAAATCAAATATCTTGATATTTTTGACCTAATACCTGATATCAGTATAATGTGCATGTTGTAGGGTTGACTATTTGTGGTCTCACAAAATATTTTAGATAAATAATCATTAGAGTGTGTAAAGGCAAATAACAGAACAGCTAGAACAGTCTTTTAGGTTCAGAAGGTTCCACATCACTTTACTGTAATGCAGCCTATAAAACAAAATCTATATAAATTCAAAATAATATCTAATCTTAAGATACAGAATCAATATAATATTGATATATTGCCCAGCCCTAGTTGTAACATCACAATGGGCCCTATTCACAAACAGTGTGTATACATAAATTGGCGCTTAAACCTTGCACAAATCTGGGATACATCACTTAAAAAAAGGCTTTATAGACAACGATATTTAAAACTGTGAATTTACAAATGCATGCACTTATATGATGCCCTTTCATCCTCATCAATTACTGCCATAATTGCAATATTTGACTATAAAAAGTGTGTAAAGAGTGTCCCACTCCCTGCTCACAGTGGAGTATATCAGAATGTTCTTCTTGAAATGTAGGTTTAGTTTTTTAATTTCTTATTGATCTGCCAGTTATGACGGCCACTTCTGCCAATTTTAAGTGCCATTAAATTAAATTAAATTTAATTATTATTATTATTATTATTGATGTTGTTTTTGTTGTTGTTATTATTAACAGTAATCCAGGGTGTGTAAAAGATTTTGATCTACTTCCATGCAGGTGTTTAGATATCTAGCTTTGCTGGAAGATGTTGCAGTCACTGCCTCCAGGAGAAAGCGCATCAGAGATAGAAGTAACATGTTTGAAGAGAGTGACGAATGGTTTATCAGCTGTTTCTGACTGCAGAGACATTCTCAGACGCTCACTGATGGTCCGACACTGGTGTGTCAGGGCCCTAATATGTGCATAAAAACAACTTCACTGCTTTCTCCAGTGATGCACCTCCAGGCAAATGTATTTCCTTATATAGGGAAATGGGGCCGTGGCAGTATGCTGATTGCAGATAGTAGGCATTTCAGAACATACGCACAGTAGTAAGAACATTAGGCAGTGGGCACACGTCATAAATCCAATGGTAATTTTGTGTGCACACCTCTTTTATGCGCAGGGTAAGAATATTTTTACGTATATGTTAGTAAATGAGGCTCAGTGTGCTTTGGTACTCTTCATTTCTCAGACAAAAGAGTGTGTCTCTGCTGTGGTGGCTGTGGCCCAGGAGGTTTCCCACTAATCACAGGGTTGGGGGTTCAATCCCTGGCACACGCTGAACTGTTCTTGGGCATAACATTGAAATCAAAGTTAGCAGGTTGCGCAGTAGAGAGTTGTAAGTTTGTAATATGGAGGAATTTATTAAATACTGTATAAAAATATACATTTGTGTATTACTTATTTTTACTAACTTCTTCCTGTAAACATATGAGTGTTTGTGTGTGTGCTCTGCTGCTGCACATTTAGCACAGCCCATAGTACACACCCAACACAGGTGTTCTAGTATTTCTAATATGGTAATGGTGATGGGGTGGGGGGCACTGCTCTTTCGCCTTCTCCACCCAGGTTCATTCTGTCATTCCAGGAATTAAATCAGCAAGTCACAAGTCTGCTTCTCCCTTAAAAGAAAAAGAAAATGCAGAAAATATCAGCCACAGTCAGCTTCAAAGTATCTGATTAGTACTGTAGTGACATATAAGTGTAACATATTTTATGTGAATATACAGGAACAACAGTCCTGCTGGGAATACTGCTGCATGCTTCTGTTTGCCCTTAAATCAGCCAATTTCACAAGGATGAACAACAATGCAGCAGAGTGAAGTCAATGGCACAGTTAACCTGAGGGATTGTGTTTTATTATAGACACAATGGGCTGAAGAACTATAGATCAGACAAAGTGAGCTGTGTATGTTTCTATGTGTGCGTGGTGACACTGAGGAGGCCTGACAGACTTGTCTTCTGTCAGCAGATGGAGGCATGCATAATTCAATCTGGAGGCAGTTTCATGCTGTTTCTCTTCCTGTCTCATCACTGTTCCAAGAGACAGACAAAGCAGGATTGGGCTAGAAGCAGGGGCTACAAGTCGTCTCCCCTCACTGGCCCAGCAGTGGTCTGCTAGCCTCCCGCTATGCAGCCTGAGCAGCTGTCCCCACGCCCTGTTGCACTCAACCCCACCATCATGAAGCACTTTGAGAGGCTGGATCATCTCAAAACAGCCTGCTCTCATAGTCAGGTCATCAAATACCAACCCTTTGTCACACCCCTCAGTGTTTGATGTCAATGCCAAAGGCATCCTTTGGCCATTCGCGGCCTTATTAGATGCTGAGAGCAACATAGTATATAGAGTGAGAAGGTCTGGGCAGGTTGGGCTGTGTGTTGAGGTGGATGGGTCAAACAGCACAGACTTTCACCCACATGTCCCATGTGACGCCAAAAGTCAATGTTGTTTTAACGTCATGTTGCGTTACGAACATACCTTCATTCCGTTTGAAACCAAAAGTGTTGTTCTAATGTTATGTTGCATAATTTACATACGGTCGTTGTGCACTGACCTCACTCATGTGACATCTTTAAGTCATGATATGTTATTATTACATTACACACACTAATTTTAAGATGATGAGTCGGCTTTGTGAGGAAGTCCAGCATCCCAGCCTGTTCTCATCCCAACTTGTATACCGCCACATTTTCAGTGGACCAAAACGTCAAAATATGACCACGAGGTAGCCTCCTGTATTGGTTTTGGACATTTATGGATAGTGTCTCATTGTCTAATGCATTGTGACTTTTCAAAATATATTCATGTTTTCACAGGAAATTACATTCTTCATTCATCTTTTTTAATAAAAAAAAACACAGGGTAGGTAAAACATTTTGTTTTTATGTTAATTTAACAAAAGCACATGGTTAGCTTTAGGAAAACAAATTATGGTGTGTCTTAAAATAAGTACGGTTCTCACTAACAAATTGTCATGTGACATACGTTACTACTGTAGCATGCTACACATGCTGACACTCTAGGTTGTTATTAAAATAAGTCCACTGACCTTTGATTTTACACAGGTAAACAATTTGTGTGGCAATACAGCATATTGCAACGTAAATTGCAATAATATTGTATCGTGGCTAAAGTATCATGATAATATCCTATCGTGATTCAAACCCATATTATATTACAGTAGTTGCTGGCAAAGGCAGAAATAGCCGCCCCTCGGTGCGTATCATAGCGCCACGAAAGGGTGTCTTGGTGTGTCAGTATGTGATGCTGACATCCACTGACAAAGTGGTGGTATCTGACAAGTTTGGCTGTGTCCGTCTGTGTCAGAAATAGCCCCCACCCAGAGCGTATCATACCACTGCGAAAGATACCTCTGTATATAGGTATGTGACGCTGAAATCATTGACAAAGCAGGAGTGTTTGATGAGTTAGAAGTGAAAACCGTCTGAGCATCCATATCAACAGGTCAGAGGTAGTAAGCATTGTATTAATCTTTTAAGAGAATCAGGTACATTTTCAGGAAACTACAGCTGTGTATTGCTCAGAGGCTTTGGTGAATAAAATAAATGAAAACAAGTAAAGATAAATTTGGAAAGACCATAATTTGTGCTGTGCTCAGTTTGTATCTGAACAGTTGTTTCTTAAAAACCTTTCCTTCAGTCCTCCTTGGAGTTCCTTGGACATCCTGTGCAGTATTGAAGTGTGTTAATGTCTGCAGCATCTGTCTGCTTAAATGTCCGTCTGTTCCCGTCTGTGCTGCCACTCCCCACCACTGCTCTTCTCCACACATACACTTTGTGTTTGGCATATGCTGCCATGTTTCTCCACACTGTTCTCGTTGCCACGTAAAATAATTGTGCAATTTGTGTGAGTGTTGCACCACCCCTGCTGACTTTTTAGCCGTGAACTGCCTTGAACTGATTGAACTGTGTAATTATTTTATATTTGATATTGTTACTTCAAGGTACTGTGAGGCTGTATGTCAGAGGAAGTTTACAATTACTCAGTCTTGATCCTATAGAAGCACGCAGTGCTGCCCAGGAATTGTGGCTGCTGCATGAATGCACTCCTAATTACGATCCTAATAAATCAGTACATCTGAAAGCATACATGCTTTCTCCACAAAACACACACACACACACACACACACACACACATTTCTTCCCCTATAAAAATGGGGTTATATGGAATATTTGCTCAGGAGAAAGTATAAATTCAAGTGAGGTTTTTTGGAATATCCAGAGTAACACGCACGGACATTGTCTCCGGAAAGAGAGAAGCTGAATTTTTAAATGTAATTTTTCATTGCTGTTAATGCCAAGAAATAAATTATTTGCTCTAAGTTAAAATGTATTAACTTGAGCGCTTATTCTGAACCTTTATGACTGCAATTCATCACTGTACAGAGAGAAGAAGAAAAGGAGAGTGGGTTGGGGGAATATAGCTCAGATAGGATGGGTTTGTGGTGAGCTCTAAAATCAGTCAGAGACTGCACAGACAGGCCTAGCATTAAGTTAGAGCTGCGTTTCTGTTCACCTTATAGTCCATTATTAAATATCCTTTTTGCTCTGTTTTAGTCCCCACCACCTCCTGAGAAAAAAAAGTATCTAGCTGGAAACAAGAGAGCGGTGAGACTGGTGGTGCCCCCAAAGGGTGGCACTTTCTAAGCTAGGAATCTACTGGTACCAACCACAGTAGCGTAGTTTGTCCTGGCATGGCCAGGTCCCAAAAGAATCCCTTGAACTTTCATCTCAAGATATCTGAATGAAAATGGGTTCAATCTGTACCCTTGGGTCTCCCCTAAACTTGAGAAGGCTTGTTCCTTACAGTCAATTTCAAATTAAAACTGTATATTTGTCTTTTTAAGCATAAGGACAACCAGCCTGTTTGAAGAACAATGAATTTCTAACATGTCAAGATACACAACATATTAAAACAGGATTGTTGTGGAACTCAAAATGTTAACTGTACCAGTATTAGTCAAAGCACATCAGATAATTAGTAACTGTAACTATAAGAAGGTATATCAGTAGGCGATTCCTTAACTCTCAGATTGACATAGTTTTCAATTAGCCCATAAACTAAATCAGCACAATAGAATTCCTGAAATTCAGTTATGGCTTTTGGTTTTGGTGTGCCACCCCAAGACTTAAAGTGGCCTCATCTTGCCACCCATATGAAAGAATTCTGGGGGTGTCACTGGGTGAGTAACAACACATTCTCACTCTGACCTTGTCACATATTGACATTTGGCCATGGACTTTCCACGTCAAGATACAACATGCAAGGTACCCTGGTTGCATTGGTTGTTGACGTTCTGAGACGCAATGTCAAGTTCTGCCTGTTACATTGTCTGTTTGTTTTTTTTGTTTCCACAGGAAATCCACAGTTTGCATACAGTCTCTCAAAATAAACACACAACATCAGTACAACATTGCAAATTGACTTTTTATCTCCCTTCTACAACTAATACGTGTTCATGTTTTGCCATTCTATTAACCAACACCCCACGAATGACATTACGTACTTAACGTAAACTTACGTACTTAACATACGAAACTTCTGAGGGTTAGGATACTAGTGGTTAGGTTTAGGCAAGTAAAGTTACTGTTGTTAGGTTTAGGAAAAGAAAAGTGATGACAAAGTACCTTAAAATGACTCAAAGTTTTGATGCGCCGACTAGCTCACTTGGTAGAGCAGGTGCCCCATGTACAAAGGCTACGTCCTTGCTGCACAGCTGCAGGTTTGATTCAAACCTAGAACTCTTTGCTGCATGTTACTTCTTTGACATTACATACAAACATATGACCCATTGTTAATTTTAAAATTTTGATCGTTGCAGGTTTACAGACCATGTGCCCTTGTCTTCAATGGACAGTTAGAAAGGTAATAGAATTCAGGCCACATATCAAGTGGGACCGGAGCAGACAATATCTTGGTTAGTACACATGTTATGAAACCTGGCCGACTAAGGTACATTTCTGTTATTATCTCTACATTCTGTCTATATGTTATTTAACAAATTTCAGCTCAGAAAATAAAATTCTATATTAATTTAGACATCCAGCAGTGCAACAAGGGTTACGGGACCGTACAGTAATGACAAAAAGTTGCAAAATTCAAAATAACAGAGCCTCTGTCATATCTTAAATGTGTCTCAAAATCTCAGAATTAAAGTCACAGGTCAAAGTGTTTTAAAGCAGAGGTGGGCAGCTTGTTTCACACAGTGACAGTTTGAGTAAAGAGAGAAGAATCGTCCATCATCACAGACACATACAGTATAACACTGACTGGCTGAGATCCAAAAGATGTCATTAACAGCTCGATTACTAGATATATCAGTCTCACTGTGGACAGGACAGCTGGCCAAAGTCTCTGTAGTTTTTCTTGCCATATGCACCACACTGATCAGACAGCGGGAGGGTGTGAAGGTCACTTTGGTGTCAGCGAGGCAGATGTCTCTGTGGACACGATGCCCCTGGAGAGATCCCAGTTTATGGTTAAAAGAGCTGCAGCAGGCAGAGCAAGAGCAGGGTTCAACTGCACAACACAAAGCAGCGCAGAGCTGAGGGGAATTTTAATACCAGAGTTACACCAGACAGAAGCAAACATGAGGCTTCCACTTAAATCTTTCACAACAAAACCTGCACGTGTTTAAAGAAATAACTTTTATCTATAATCAGTCCCCTTATTAAGCATTTATGAGCAATAGGAGGGTTCCTAGTGTGTCATATTTTGACGTTTAGGTCCACAGACAAAGCAGCGGTAGGCCTATTTGACGAGTTGGGATAAAAATGTGTTGAAATACAACAACAAAGCGTCACATCTAACATGTACAAGTGTTGAACAACAGCAATGGAGAATAAATACATTGATATATTACATATATACTAGTCCATACCCATTGGTAGCTTTGTCACCTTCTACCTATGCCAATCCTCAATGCCTATGTGCAGTTTCACATAGATTGACCACGTCAGTGAGTAGAAAAACATGGGACTGACTGACAGAATGACACACTGACAGTTTCCGTGATTATGTACAGCATACCATACCATGACTTAGTCATACCAAAAATTAAAAGAAAAAAAAACAAAAACAGGGGGAGCCACAGCGATCGGTCACATTTTAGCCATTTTTAAGCATGTTTCTGTTGTTATAGCGCCACCCAGTTGCCCATTAGAGTTAAATTTCTCCAGTCACCTTGAGGCGTCCTGTTCTACATATCTACCAAGTTTAGTAAAAATCAATATGGCGGTTAGGCCTAGATAAGAAATTAGCTCTCTAGCGCCCCCATTTTGTTTGATGGGGTCAATAATGGAGGGGTCCCCTCAGATTATGTGTGGTCATATGCCAACAAAGTTGCGTGGTGATTGGTGAAACCCTTGGGATGTTATTCACCTTTATGTGATGAGCCACGCCCTCCGCAATATTCATTGCCTTATAGAAGCTCAGTTTTAGTAAGTTTTCCAACTTTTGCCAAGAGTGAACTTTAGATATTGGTCCCTAGATTATGTTCACCGAGTTTCATGCAGATCAGTCAAACTTCCTAGGAAGAGATCGATTTTAAGTGTTTTTCAAAAAATTCAAAATGGCGGAAAATCTATATAACCGGAAGTTATGGGTTCTTGAGGCAAATTTGTTCCTCTTGAGGAGAGGCATCTCTGTACAAAGTTTCATGTCTCTACGACATACGGGGTTATGAGATATGCCCATTCAAAGTTTGCAATTTCAATCAGTTGCTATAGCGCCCCCCAATTGATGTAATATTGCTTCATTCGCATCCTCCCATGACCCTCTACCACTGTGCCAAATTTCACATTGATTGACCAAGTCAGTGAGGAGAAAAACGCGGAACAGACACACAGACAGACACACACACAGACAGAGTTTTCGTCATTATGTAGTAAGATATACATATATATATACACACACACACACACACATATATAGTTCAGGGGCCAAGGGGCTAATTTTCACAAATTGGTATCACTTAAAGGGACCAAACAGTTTTGGTATTTTTGACTTCCTCTATGTCTCTAGTTTACATTTTGGTATGATAGACCTGCCTATGTAGTAGCTTAATAAAAAAAATTTGGATGATCTTTGGGTCCTCACCAAAATTTAAAATAGTCAAAACTGAGGCTTCTCCAAAAGGGACAGTGTCTGCCATATCACATGAATCTCGGGAAATAATTCTCAGAATGTCATGAAATTTGGACTGAATGTTCACAGACAGTTGCTGCACACAATGCAGCAAAGATTTCATCAGTACTTTACTCCTTTTAAAAAATGTGTACACCCAAACACACATGAATTACAGGCGGAAATGGAATAAGGAATAAAAAATCCAAAAGGCATGTATATATGTGTTTGCCATTATTAATGTAAATAAGCCAATCACCCCAATATTGCATTTATATGTACCAAAGAATGTTATCTTATCAAGTAGGTTATTAGATTATACACCTCACCATCTGATGTCACCAGCCCCTGACAGGTAACTAGTGCAGCCAGAACTTCAAACAGACAAATAGAATGGGGCCCTGTTAGTCCAGGGGCTAAAGGGATCATTTTCACAACTTGGTAGGTCCCTATCACCCACAGGGACCAAACAATTTTGGCATTTTTATCTCTCTACAGGTCTCTAGTTTATATTTTGGTATGATAGCCCTGCCTATCTAGTAGCTTAATTACAGTTATCACCCGTGTAGGCAAAACACTACATTTGAATAGGGAACACTATTTAAGATGCCAATATCTATAAAATGTCATTTGTATATACCAAATAATGTTATCTTTTCATAATAGTGGGTAATTAGACTATTCACTTTACCCTCTGATGCCACCAGCACTTAACAGGTATAGTGAAGCCAGCACACAACAGGCCTATTAGTGTTACACAAACCATAGATTAAAGCCAGAATCCTTACATATTAATATTTATGTATTATGAAGTGAGGTGAATAGTCATACATAATGCGCGATTTTTTAGCATAGGTTTTGAATCTCAGTAGTCTATTAGAGTGATAGGGTCACGTAACCCAATCCGAACACTATAATATTAAAAATATATGGGAATAGCATTCATGCAGTAATAAAAAAAAGTTATTATTTCAATACTTTAGTGTCATATATATCAATAAACTTGTTTTATCATGTCAAAATGTTATCATGTCTGATTTGTTTTTCACATGTCAGAATGTTAGAAAGTGGCTCATGCACGGAATGTTTATGGATTTTGACAGTAGGGATGCACCGAATATTCGGTAACCGAATATATTCGGCCGAATATTGCAAAAAAACACACATTCGGTATTCGGTGGAATAAGTTAAAAGCAAGGCCGAATAATAGCAGCGTGTTTTGATAACGCAATCAAACAGCGTGCCTTGATGGGCGGAATAAAATGTCGGCAGTGTGGCGATCCGTCCGTCACCGCACTCGCAT
>NC_065511.1:7537080-7566247 GCF_006386435.1 Epinephelus moara
GAACCATGATATTTTCATTGGGTATCGCAAGTGGGTCCCAATTTTGGTACCGTGACAACACTAATCTGGAGGGGGTTCATCTGCAAAAACTAATGAAAAACTAAACAATGATATTCGGTATTCGGTACTCGGTATTCGGCCAAGCGTTTAATAATATTCGGCTTCAGCTTCAGCCACAAATTTTCATTTCAGTGCATCCCTATTTGACAGTTTGACAAGTTTTCAGTTGGTTACAGTTGGTTCCATTGGTTACAGCTGGTTCACTTGGTTACAGTTGGTTCACTTGGTTATAGCTTGTTAAAAACTGCAGCAACAATGTAACAACTTCTCAGCAGCAACAACGTCACAACAATTCAACTTCTAATGGATCATTTCCAGATTGAAATGTAAGTAGCTACAATATATTTTTCTCTTCTGCTCATGAATTGATTGGAACTAGAACACAATTATGCCTATTGCTGTACCTGTAACAGTAGCTAAAATTGGAGGGTCACATTTTTTGCAGGCTAGCATAGTTGTCACACTACATCAGTTGGACAACTTTCAACATTTCCAGTGGTACAGAATGTAAGTAACTATTTTTTTCCCTCTCTTATCAGCACATTATTTAGGCTTACAGTAATAAGGCCCACATTACTGTCTTGGAAAGTAGTTGCAGTAGCCTACACTTGTACTAGTTGTACTCAATAAGCCTTAAATGTTAAATATTATTAATAGACTATTAATAAAGAGATATATTTTGTGCCTTGTGTGTGTATGTTACAGATTGGTGAAGAATACAATGGATTTCGCACGTTCTGACCAGGGTCCTACACCACAGAAACGTGCAAAAATAAGCTGTGTCATTCACTGCACCAACGATGATTCAGAGCTGGCAACATTGCACGGTCTGGAATCCTGGAAAACACTGCTTAGAGCTGCAGAAATAACAAAACACACTAGTCTCCTGGAGATAGCCAGTACCCTTGGAGAAACTGAGGTACCACAAATTCAGTATCATCGCAAATGTCGCTGTGTTTTTACTATGAAAAAAGATCTTGAATCCATCACAAACCGGTGTACACAAAAACAATGTGATGATGAGGATAAAGAAAATTACATATTAAGAACATCATCTAGAGAGGCACCAAGTAGAGCAAGAATGCATGAAAGGTTCTGTGTCTTCTGTAAAAGCTCAAGCAAATACCTGCCAGGAACACATACACGAGAACGTCTCTCGCAGTGTTTGGAGTTAAGAGCTGATGCCAAGGTCCGTGAAGCAGCAACAAGGAAACTTGATGGAGATGTTCTAACGGCAGTCAGTCAAGACCTTGTTTCAGCGCAGGGACATTACCACAAATCCTGTTACAAGCAGTACACAAAAAAAGAGACCACAGACACATTTAGCATGAGTGAAGAAGACCTTGAGCAACACTCAGAGTAAAAAGCAGTGGAACAAGCCTATGAGCAGCTCTTCATGTATATCAGGAATGATCTTTTGCCACATCCAGATGTTATTCCATTGAGGGACCTCACATCAAAGCTTGAAGACTCCCTGAAATCTCTTGGCATTGCACAAATTAAACCATCAACTAAAAAAAACAATCGCCGAAAGTTGGAGAATGAGTTCACTGGATCACTCCACTTTGTCTGTGAAGAGAATGGTAAGGTGCTTGTCTATCCAGACAGTTTAACGATTGGAGCTCTTGTTAAAAAAGTCCATCAGCTGAAACAAGATCTCAAGGCTGCAAGAGCTATCACAGAAGAAGATACAATCGTGAAAGCGGCCATGGAGTTAAGGAGAAGCATCAGTACGCAGGATGAACCCCAAACATGGCCACCTGACACAGAAAAAAGCAGTATTCCTGAAAATGTTACTGCATTCCTGAGGACAATGCTGACTGGTGAAAAGAAATGTGTCAATCCTTCACCAAGAGTCCAACGCCTAGTAACATCTTTTGGCAGTGATCTGATATTTGCTGTCTCAACTGGCAAGACAAAACCACCAAAGCATGTTCTCCTGCCTTTTGCCATCAAATCTCTGACAGGAAACAAGGAACTGATACATATCATGAGCAGACTTGGTCATAGCGTGTCTTACTCACAGCTGGAGGAAATTGATACAGCATTGTGTCTTCAGAAGCTGGAACTCGCAAAAGAAAATACACTTCTTCCAAATGCCCATCCCCATGTGCTGACAACTGTTGCATGGGATAACATAGACAGACTTGAAGAGACGCTCAGTGGTGGTGGAACATCTCATAGGGTGAATGGTATTGCTGTCCAACCAAAAGTTAAAGGACCTTTACAACAGTCAGTGCTGCCTACAGTAACAAAAACAAAGAAGAGAAGCATCTCCCCTACCCTACTCAGACTGCCAACTTATAATGTCGGACAGAGAGTTGGACCTTCAAAAATTGAGACTGCAGACACTGATACCACACGTGACCCAGGAGGCAAAGTATAAAAATCTTATCTGGCTCCTTACTCGAATCACAGCTGCTGATAATCAAACCATCGGTAGCTGGACAGAATTTAACATCCAGATCTGCAATGACATCACAGTGGTTCAGGACATAGTCACATACCTACCCACCATCAATGCACCTGCAACTGACATGTCCACGGTGAACGAGGTTTTGGAAAAAACACTTTCCATCATGCACTCTCTACATCTTAAAGAGATAGTCTGTGTCTTCGATCAGGCTCTGTTTGCCAAGGCTGCAGAAATAGTTAGGAAGCAGGAGAAGTTCAAGGCCACAATTATCCGGATGGGGACCTTCCACACAATATGTAACCTGCTGTCTATCATAGGCAAGAGATTCCAGGATGCAGGACTCGGTGACCTTTGTGTGGAGGCAGGCATTCTCGCGGAAGGTTCTGTTGTTGGGGTCATGCAGGGTCGGAAATACAACAGAGCTGTTCGATTGCATAAGCTAGTGTATGAATCCCTGCTACATCTAGTATGGAGAGGCTTCCTTACATGGATAAATCAAAATCAGGCAGGAGAGCTCCACTACCTAGAGGAAGCCCAGAGGTGTATTGAGAGCTTCAAAGGTGAGGTTTGCCAGGAAACATTTCAAAAAGTGCTGCAGACAGAGTCTTGCACACGTATCCATGAACTGTTCCTGGCATATCAGGAGCTCCTCAGAAATGCCACAAGTCTCTCTGCATTCTGGATGAGCTACCTGGATCTGGTGGACATTATGCTGGCCCTAATTAGAGCCTCTAAAGAAGGCAATTGGATACTTCACCTCGCTGCCATCAGACAAATGATACCATGGTGTTTTGCCTATGACAAGGTTAACTATGCCCGGTTTCTGCCATTCTACTATGCATCTATGACCCAGCTGCCAGTTGAACATCCAGAGGTATACACCCAATTCATGGAAGGGAGATTCGCAGTTCAAATTGGCACCCACAACCCATTTGGGCGTATACCTGTTGATCAAACAATAGAAGAGACTGTCAATAGGGATATACAAACTCCTGGTGGAACAAAGGGCTTCAGTCTGAAGGAAAGAGCTGTGACAAAATACTACCTCACATCTGAATACAGGAGCAGATACCCGAGGCAGCTTAGGGACATGACTGGTGAGAATGACTCCAACTTCACTCATCCAGATATACAATTACCTAGAATACGGAAGGATGAAGTTGATGTCCAGTCACTTGTCCAACTGATGGAGTCCAGCTGTATTAACCCTTTCAGTCCTGACTATGAAGAGCTTGGCAGTTTGTCCACTGGTATGGCTGCACCTCCAGATGTTGCTAATGACCTCATTGGAGCCCGTAAAATAGGTGAAGATGCTTATGAAGATTTCAAGCAAAAGAGGATGGAAACAGACAATCCAGACACAAAGTTTCACGACAGAATTCCAAAGAAGAAGCTGAAAACATTCACAGACCTTAGTAAAAAATCACATACCCTTTGCAAGAGAAAAGAAGTTATCCTCAAGGCTGATAGGAAACTATTTGGGCAGATGATTCTTGCTGCAGAAAGCAGACAGCTGCACATGGGTGAAGTTTTAGCCCACCCCCTTGGACCTTTGCCTTGGGCCCTAGCCAACAGTGATGGGTCACTTCGTAAGACCAACAAGGCAGCTCTTGCCAGGGACTTGGAGAAGCATATCTCCCCAGCAGAAACCATCCCTCAGCCTTCAGCCACTCTGATAGATGGAATGAGCTTAATCCAGAAGATGAAGGGGGATGACAAAACGTTCTCCCAAATGGCAGAATCAATATTGGTTCAAGTCATCCATGAAGGTGGTCAGAGCCAGCGCATTGATGTTATCTTTGATGTTTGTAGAAAGATGTCCATCAAAGATTTGGAGAGAGCAAAGAGAGGCACAGATCCAGGTATTCAGCTTAGGAGCATTGCGCCTGGCCACAAGATGCATCAGTGGAAGAAGCTTTTGTGTAGCTCTACAAACAAAACACACCTCATCAGGTTCTTGTTGGAAGAATGGAAAGGTCAACTTGATAAGATCAATGAGAAAGTGCTGTATGTCACCCGTGAGGATGCCTGTTTCAAGCTCACAAGGCAGCGATGGGAGGAGGTTCCGGAGCTATCAAGTACCCAGGAAGAAGCTGACACCCGCCTTCTACTCCATGCTCTACATGTCGCTGAATCAGGCTACGAAGGCATAATAGTCACAGCAGATGACACAGATGTGATGGTTATATGCATTGGGATCAGTAACAAAATCGCTTGTCCCATGTACCAGAAATGTGGCACTGAAAATCGCACAAGAGTCACTGACGTCAACAAGCTGAGTCATGCACTAGGAGATAGTGTCTGTGAGGCTCTGATTGGAATGCACTAATTTACAGGTTGTGATACAGTTAGCGCTTTCAGTGGCCATGGAAAGTCAGCCATATTTAAAAAACTGAAGATTAACAAGACCTGCCAAGACACATTCAGAGAGTTGGGAAGCTCCTGGGAGGTCTCAGATGACCTATTTGGAAAGCTCCAGGAGGTCACATGTCAGATGTACCTGCCTTCCACAAGCACAACTAAAGTTAACACGCTTCGCTACCAGCTATTTTGTGCAAGGCGTGGAGAAATAGACTCCAGTCAGCTTCCACCTTGTGAAGATTGTCTCTACATGCATGCCTTACAAGCAAACTATCAGGCTGCTATCAGTGCAGCAACTGTCTGTGAACATTCAGTCCAAATTTCATGACATTCTGAGAATTATTTCCCGAGATTCATGTGATAAGGCAGACACTGTCCCTTTTGGAGAAGCCTCAATTTTGACTATTTTCAATTTTGGGGAGGACCCAAAGATCATCCAAAAACTTTTATTAAGCTACTACACAGGCAGGTCTATCATACCAAAATGTAAACTAGAGACATAGAGGAAGTCAAAAATACCAAAATTGTTTGGTCCCTTTAAGTGATACCAAAATCTGCCTTGGCCCCTGGACTAATATATACATATATAAAACCCACACAGACCAGCAGGCCTGTCCTCTCTCTGCATGCTTCAGCCTTTCCCTCATCCAAAGCATGTACTGCCTTATGCCAACATGTTTACTTCAACCAAATTGTCTCAGCTGATAGGACGCTACACCTCCAAAGCACTCTCAAACACTCCCAGCTGGGTGTATCCTGAGGAGCACCTGGCATTTTCAGCTGGGAAAATGTGCTTTGGTGGACAGCCCCATAGTGTTATTGTCCTATTTCAGTCACTTGCCAACGCACAGTGGACACGCAGTGTTTCTTTGTGAAACAGACCAGACCGAGACTGCATCACATTATAATAATGAACATGTCCACAGCCTCAAATGTTAGTCTAACAGAAAACAGACCAAGATAACTTTGCTGCTTCAGCTTCCAGACTGTGGTTGGGAACCATGGGGGAGACTTCAAGTTGCCTTAATAACATTTAAAAGGGGAATCACACTATAAAAATTCACTCCTTGTACAGCTGTTACAAATGGGGAAATTAGCTAAAGAAACCAAAACTGCTTTTGTACCAGGCTGTAAACATGTTTATTTCTGCTGTGAAGTTGGACATTTTAACATGGGGGGTCTATGGGGACTGACTCTGTTTTGGAGCCAGCCTCAAGGGGAAGTTTGGGCTTTATTTTTGTGCCCCAAAGGTTGCTGCTTGTTTTTGATGCAGAGGGTCAGAGGAGATGGGGTAGATTGACTAACCACCGGTCAGTGTAGCATGGACGGTGATGTAGAGCTGGTAGTCAGAACTAGCCAGCCAGGAGAAAGTGTGTAATTCCATTCTAACTCCTGTACTGGGTATATACGGAATGGTTGTACTTACTGGCAAGTTTTTACAATGTGCTTTGAACATTTTTTACAGTCATGTCTCACATCTCTGTGCTGCATGGCTTATGTGTTTAGTGTGTATTATTTTTATCACTCTCATGTTATTGCTCTTAAATTCTTATTAAGATAAGTATTAAAACCATGCTGTCTTAATGCTGCTCCTCATGGCTTTTGTTATTGCTTCATAAAGCTTTGCATCGTTAATTATACTAAATCATGGATGTAATTATGTATTCTCTCTCTCTCATGGAGCACTATCTGCAGTAGAGAGTGGTGATTTTGCTGTTCTTGTTGTTGCTATGGCATCTTACTGTCTTATGTCAACACTACATACTGCACGGCTGTATTGATATTTCACTTGTCACTTCAGAACACAATTTGCTGAAGGACTACAGTTAAAAATTAGCCAGAAGGCTAACACTGGCACATTAACAGAAATGTTCAAAAATAAATAAATAAAATAGATTAAATACTACTACTACTAATAATAATATTAATAAAATCCTTATTAAAAGTCTCCCTGTCTAGGAAGGAGCCAACACCCTCAGGTGCAACAACTTTCTTCTAATTAGAAGATATGTATGTTGCTTCCACCCTTTGTTTGTTCTTTTGCACGTCAAAAACCGTATGTGCATTACATATGTTTGTTTCTTTAACACTGTGATTCACCTTGTAACTGCACACTTATATTTCATTTACTGTTAATGTAAATTGACTCAACACCTGCTTGCTGCATCTCCTTCATGTGTTCATATGCATTAAATCAACATCCAGTGCTTCTTCAAACAAAATGGTCCCTCGAGCCAGGAAATGTGAGATCCCATGGACATGGATAAGCCAGCAAATCCACAGGAACCTGATGTGTCCATGGCTGCCTCTAACCAGCAGTCTGGAGCAGCCACACAGACGGACCAGTTAAGGGCACAGTCAAAATTGATGCCATCAGGATGTTACAGCAACGATAACGATATCCACCAGCCTACCTCAAAGATTATGTCACCTTATCAGTAGGCATTCCACATGGACAGCAAACTTCGTGCCAAACTTAGCAGAGCTCACAAAGTGTCTCAAGCTATTCTTGTTCCGCCTGCACTGGATGCCACAGCCACATCTCCTATGGTTCTAGGAGAAGCAGAGCCTCCTCAAAAGCCATTGGAGAAGCCTTTGACCCCCTTCATGCTGCCTTATTTGAAGAGAAATTAAAATTAACAGAGTCAGAGGGAATAAGGAAACAACAGGAGGTAGAGATGGGAGCAGAAAAGTCAGACTAGAAGTTAGATGATCAGGCACGTGAGGCCACAAGAGAACAAAGGTTTTTGATGAGTCGGCTTTCGAGAGCAGTGAGGCTTAAGCTGCATTCACACCGGGCGCGAGTGAAGCGAACTACTTGCGCATAATGCGAGTAACGCACTGCGCGTAACGCGCAAGTTTGGACGCTGGACCGTTTTGTTAATTCACGTTATCGCGTCATTCGCGCCAGTAGCGGGGAATCCGGCTGTGTTAACTGGAGCTAAGCTAGTGCTAACGTTCATAGTACAACCATTCTGCAAACTAATTAAAGGCACATATTTACAGAACTTACCAAGTAGACCAGTCTCCTCGGCGACTTTCACCCAAGCCTGCTCCTTTTTGTTGCGGTCTCTGTAGACACGTAGTATCATATAGCTCCGATCAAGACGTCACTGATGACCATGGCTGAGATAACCACCATCGCTGCTTTGTACCTGCTCTGGAAGTCCCAGATGCGTCGGAGGGCCAAACGCCGTCGCTTTCGGGTTCACCCTATCCTGCAGAAGCGCATCCAACTCGGCGAGTTACACCACCTCCTCCAGGAACTCCGTCTGGATGATAGCCGCTTTCAGCGGTACTTCAGGCTGACTGGGGCCCAGTTTGAGGACCTGTTGCCGAGGGTTGACGCTGGGATCTCCCGGCAGGACACCAACTACAGGTGCTCCATTTCAGCTGCGGAGTGCCTGTCCATCTGTCTCCGGTGAGTAGCAGTTTATTGTTGTCAACAACTGGACGTCAGGGAGTCAAGACGTCGGGAGAATCTCAACGCTGATTGGCTTTCGCGGCACAGCGTCACACGAATTTGCCTCAAAAGTTCAATATTTTCAACTCGAGTGATGAGGCGTTGGACGCGAATTTTGCGTCTATCGCGCCGCGTCTATCGCGTCCATCACCCAGGAGGCTGGTGTTCGTGCATTTATTTTGAAAGAGACTGTACATTTCCTGTGAAAATGGAAGCGTATTTTGAAAAGACATAATGCACGTAACACGCTGAAGTTGACACGGCATCGCAGAACGTCAACAACTACACATACCCTGTAACCACACATGCTAAACCCCCTGCTTTGAATAAACTTCTCTGCTGTTATTGGACCCTGCTGCCTGCTTTTGCTTTCTTGCTCATGTCATCTCAGTCAACAGCCTAACATGTACTCTAAATAAAGGAACTGTAAATAAATTAACAGTGAATAAATTAACAGTAATGACATGTTGTCAAGTGATCATGACTACACATTCTCTTTATCACTGTGACATCATGGTGGGGGCCGGAATAAACAGGATCTTTGTTATCTTGATATTGTGATGTGGCATATTATCATGTTATATTGTCATCTTAGAGTGACTGTGATTATTAAAAGCCAATAAATATGCATACATTTTTGCTAAATAAAGAAATCTGGGGGATGTTAAGAAGGTTTCTTGTTGCTTTTGTGTAAACATTTACTGAATTTTCATAACCATATGTCTTTTCCATCACAATTAACAAAGTGATGCAAATGACTGTTTTGGAAATGATATGTCGCATTAAGAACAAGAACAAAACAATCTCATATGTTAACTTGCTAGTGTCTGTTTTAGCGTTAACACTAAAGACACAATATACACAATATAAAATGTATGGGTTTTTTTTATTATTCAAATTATTAAAAGACAATTCAAGCTGTTTGAAAATGACAGCCAGCAAAAAAAAAAAAGTCTTGATTTCATAAGAATTTACCTTGACTTCTGCTTATGTCTGCTCCATGGAGTAAACTGTCCTCCAGTCCCTTACAAAAAAATACATGAATTTCAAATGTCATGGCATAACTTGTGTATTGCACATGTGACCCAATGCACATGTGATTTTTCACGTGGAATTTAACATGTGCAAACACACTGCACGTGAAATATGTGCTATGAACATGAAAATGAGGTTTTGGAACACCTTAATGGTGTTTTTTGAAACCTATGGCATTACATGTGAAACCCATAGAAATTTCCATGTGAAACCAAAAGATATAGCCATGTGAAACCCATGATCTTACATGTGATGCTTATGGGATTACATGTGGAACCCATGTGATTACATGTGATATCTATGAGATTACATATGAAACCCATCAAAAACCCTGCTTCTTATAATATGATTGACATCCTATGTTATACCCATGTAAAACCCATAAGTATCCCATGTAAACCCACAGTTTCCTGTAAAACTCATGTAAAGTCTTGCTTACAGAAATACACTTGTATGTACCTCCAAGTGGGTGTCTGCAGAATATAAAAGGTCTCAGTGGTACTGACATTTTCTGTAAAGCATTTGATCCAACAAAACACAAATCCAAACAGAATGGACGGGGCCAGCAATGTAGTACAAGATGCAAAAAGTCTTAACCAAGTGCATTTCCTCAGCATCCCCTAGGACTCAAACTTAAAACCTTTGACACCAAGCCGTGAACTTGTTGAGCGGTCTGTTGGAGGTATGAAAAAAGGAGGCATGCTCTCCGGTCACATCAATGAAAAAATGGTATTACCTGTTTTGCTATGGTTTTCAGATTGAACAACACGTTCCCTTGAAATGATGTGAAACAGGGCTTTGAGGTATGTTTTTTCTGATTTGTTGGGTGTGTCAGAGGTGTCACCCAGTCAGTGGCAACATGTATATAAACCAAATTCTGGTAGCCAAAATCTTTACCTGCTGTACAAACATTTTTTTTTCTTTCACACTTGCTTTGGCAATGGAAATTTGCATTTTCCATGCCAATAAAGCCCCTTTAAGTCGAACTGAACTCTGACATATTAAAAGGCAGTGTGCCTGTGAAACACAACGGGGTGTCCAACACACCACCATTACGTTTTGTCGGGGCTGAACGCAGCCCAAGTTTACAAAGTCTTAAGATGTATAAATAAATAAATAAGCCCTCTGAATTTATATTTTGTGTGGTGAAAATGATGGACAGGTGTTCTTTATAGAAGGAAACAACATAAAATACAAATATATCTTACAACACATGATACATTTCATTAAAATGGGTATTTATGTGTCATCTGTATTTGAAGTTGATATATGATTGATTTTTAATCTAAAATGAAGCAGGGTTGATAGTCCAAAATTTGGCTAAGGCACAAAGGAAATATAGCAAAAACCACACAAAAGGTCACTTTGTATATAATAAAAATAATTAGTGATCTTCCAATTAATTGTTGTATGTTCCATTTGGTGTGACAAAAACAGACGAGGGCTGAGGGTTTGAGGGACACAAACTGCTGGCTAAAGCTAAACGTAGATTCAGTAAGATTGTTATTCACGTCGGCGGCAATGACACCCGANATTTGTGATATTGGGCTTTATAAATAAAATTGATTGATTGATTGATTGATTGATTGATTGACAAAAACTCCGATACCCGAAGAATCACCTAATGGCCAATTTATATCTTGTTACTGCTTCACTTGTTTGTATGCATTTCATGAAATTTTATCAAAATATGTTGAAATATTGGCCTTAGATCTGAGATCTAAGCTATATTTTAGGGTTAAATACACTCACACCTATCATTTATTTTCAGTTATCCTTTTAAATCACCACACAGGATCTCCTGTAGATTGAAGTCCCATCATTTCCTTAGCCTCAACTACAAATCCCAGAGATCCTTGCCTAGGCCTAATCTGGTCATATGACCAGGCAGCAGGAGCAGGTGGTTCGTGGTCACATGATGTTGTTAGCCGAAGCTGAGGAGCAGCAGCATCTGAGCTGAATCACAGCCCACATCACTCCCTACACTGCAAGGTAAAGCTGGAGGAATCCCTCCTTTATTCCCTGTGTTTTTCTGCCTTTAGTGACGGATGCAGCAGCCTCACACTGAGACAGAGGAGGAAGAAGAGGAGGAGGAGAGGGAGGATAGAGGGAGGAGATGGGAGGCAGGGATGAGGGGGATGGGAGGCCATCAGGGATGCCTCTCCGTTGCTCTCTTTAAACAAGGAAGCACAGATGTTTGTGGTGTGTAAATCTATCTGCTGTAAACATATTGGGCCTGAGGTTGTGCGTGAGGAGTGTGTGTCTTTGGAATGATGCCATATTGTTGGAGATATGCAGAAATCTGATGGAGAGAAGGGATGGATATATGAGTGTGGTACAACCAGTTCTTCTTTTAACATAAAAGCTATCTGTTGTTCTTCTGGCAGGGAGCCAAATATGGATGGATGATTCATGTTCTCTGTTGCCCTCTTATTCTCCTCTCCATTCCACTCAAGTCTCAGGAAAATGGGTTTAAGGCCTGTCATTAAAACTGCCATTGGTTGGCAATATTATCATCCCAGAGGTAATTGCAATAAAAAATATTATTCTGATTACAAGACCATTATATGCTAATGATATATTGAAAATATAATGATAACACAAGTACACCCTTTCAAAGAGCAATGAACTTTTAATTCTGATTAAAATTATGGCAGTGGAATTGGAAAAAACAAAATATTCTCACTCCCAGCTCGTCACATATTGCCGCCTGTTCAACGGACTTTTGACAGCTACATATTACACTTCGAATGTCAGTAAAACACTTTGTATTTACATTTTTTCCTCGTGAAACAAAAGCACGTGGTTAAGTTTAGGCAACCAAAGCCCATGGTTAGGTTTAGGCAACAAGCACATGTGATTAGGGTTAGGCAACAAAAGTACGTAGTTAGGTTCAGGGAACCAAAGCCTACGGTTAGGTTTAGGCAACAATTGCACGTGGTTAGGTTAAGGTAATAGAAGCATATGGTAAGGTTCAGACAACAAAAGCCCGCATTTAGGTTTAGGCAACAAACGCAGGTGTATCATATCGCAGCGAAAGGATGGCTTTTCTCCTCCGCTAACCTCAATGTCTTCACTTCACCTCGTTCAGTGTTGCTGTTTCAGTGTGTATGTGTGTGACACAGAAAGCAGATGAAAGGACAGAAGCAGCAATACTAGAAATTACAGCTGTTTATTTGGTTTAGGGTGCTGTAGAAAATAAAAAACAAAAATGCTTAGGTGCTGCGCCCAAGTCTCAAAATGGTCAGGAAAACCCTGCTCTGCTGTATATTGGTGACATTCTTACATAAACATCATGCGTGTAAACAAAACGGCAATATTGTACAATATATGGACATAGCCTCAATAATTTAAGCTGACCCCGATAAGTCAGTAATGTAATTTTCCTTGACAAGTCTAATTGACCCTTTGCTAAGTCCCGCCCCCTGATGCGGACCGGCCAATCATAACGTTCACTCAGACCAGGGTCCGACAACAACACAACCGTGCTCAATTGACTCTTTAATTTTCAGGCTGGTTTTGTGGATTTGGAGCTAAATGTTGTGCCTGGGGCACGTCGTGTATTAATGATACTCGTTACCTGGAGAGGTTAGAAAAAAATATACGTTTCTTCCCTGCTGTTAGCTAGCTAGCTACTGAAGATATAGCCTACTGAATGTATACTAATGCCTACTGTTGTACAGGAACCAGTGAAGGGAAGCAGGGAAACTGTGCTGATATTCAACCAGCTGTGTGTTATCACATTGTGCGCAGATGAACGTTGTTTGACTTCCCCTGGAGATCCCTGCCCATGTGGAGGCGGAGGTCCGGGTGCTGGCAGCGGCACGGTGGCAAAGCCAAACACCATTCTTCTGCACACACTGCGATGTCACACAGCTGGTTCAATATCAGCAAAGTTTCCCTTTATATTCATTGTTTTCTGTGGCGATCAGCAGTGATGTGGTGGTTCACTTTTACACTGTGATCTGTAGCCTATAGTTCGGCTTTAGCTTCTAACTATCTTTGTCTTTTTAACCTGTTGTTGCTGCTGAGTCAGTTTGACATCCTGGATATATCCTTCAGTTTTCCAAAAATATTATAATATTTCTTCAGGGAGTGTAGTTAGTTACAGTGTGGGCTCCATGCTTACTCCGACCATCACAAAGGGGCGGGGCTTAGCAAAGGGTCAATTGGGTTTATGTTTTTTAAAAGCAGTAATTTTCTAATGTAAAGGGGCAATAAGACATACAAGACAAACAATCAGGGTTTGATGTAAATGATGCCCAAGGCCAGTAAAAGTTGATTAAAGTCTGAGATGTTGGCATGTTTCAGAAGAATTCATCATTTTTAAGATACTTGAGCGATGAAATCCAACATGATTCACTAAAATACACCTTAGGAAGGTGGAACAGGATGCATGCTTAGCCCCCGGCTTACTGATACTAGAAAGAAATATCAGCGAAAGAAACTCACAACACTGTGAAAAACTTTCTACAGTCATGGAAGCAACAATATTCCTGGGTGGAAAATAAGTTGGTATGTTTTGTACAGTTTTGTATGTTGACATTACATACATAACCCTAACCCTAACAACTCAAGAAAAACAACCAAATCTAAGGGGGACTTTACTGTTGTACACATTATGTATGATAAATAACCAAAATTATCGAAAATAATTATTTCCATTTTTACATTTATACAACCCATTCTTATTTCCAGGTCGTCCCTCGGCATCTCATAGCAACACACAGAGCATCCTTTAGCTACTCCATGTGACACACGCTTGAAACACATTGTAACACATGGTTAATGTTGTAAAACGGTCATGGTTAGGTTTAGGCAAAAAGGCACGTTTTACATTGTAAAAAAGATTTTTTTTTTTTTTTTTGTTAAAATAAGTACATTTATTACATAAAAGAGGGAAGGCAGTGTAAGACGACCATACGTAAATTGTGTGAAGTTTCTTTCAAACAACACTGACTTTTGGTTTCACATGGGACATAAATTCTAGTCTCTTTGATCACAGTCTACGCAAATATCCTTGCTCTTTATACTCAAGTGGCAACCTCCGGTGCTTAGAAATTAAGTCAACACAGAAGTGCAAAAATCTGCAGTTCTGTGGATGGCCGCTTGAGGCCAGCTCCAGAAGCCAGTAAATCCCCATAGACCCCCATGTTAAATGCCCAATTTTACAGCAGAAATAAACCTGTCAGCTTCTCAGTCAGATCCACTACTCGCTCCTCCACAGGACCAGCCTTTCACCCAAATATGGTCACTTCTGGCTCCAAAAGAACCCAAGATGGCAACGGTCGAAATGGCAAACCTGATGCTTCATAATGGGAGTTTACAAACCAATAGGTGACATCACAGTAGCTATGCCCAGTATTTTTATAGTCTATACTCATTGGTGAAGTATTATTGTGGATGGGTTTACATTGGAGTTAGTTGAGAACCTGGTATGTCTCATAGAGAATGCAGTTGACTCTCTGGAAATAAGAACTGGCTGAAATATACAAGGGACTGGTAAAACTCTGATCTAATGGCCAGATGGACCAGTGGGGTAAAATGTTGTGTGGACACTGATTGATACAGCAGCAAACCAGTATTTGCTATGTAAAGGTATAGTGGGGTAATGGTGTGCCGAGCAGAGGATGACGTCACACTTGTTTTGGTAGTTGGGTTGGTCGCGCATGCATGTGAGTCCCTCTCTTCATGTCCCACTGGCTAGCTAATTGCTGCTGCTCTGCACTGCGCTCATACAGCAGTTACTGCTGTTAATGCTGTTCCAACTGGCAGTGGCCAGATGGTGTCATCGCAGAAACATAACGCCCACCCTCCAGTTCCCCTCCGGGTTAACACTGTTGGCTCTGTCAGCACTGTTGCTGTTGTCAGCACTGTTGCTGATGTTAGCCCCATTAGTGCGGCTTGGCTCAGCCACCTCCATGTTTGCTTACGACATCAGAGGTGAGAGCCATGTGCAGGCCCAGACTCTGGATGTCAACGCAGGGAGGGTTTGTATATGCAGCTTAGTTGGGTATGTAATTGACAAGCTAAAAATTAAAATATAACCATAAAATCATGTTAAAACATGTTGAGTTCGAAAGATTTCAATTTTTGAAGGAGACCAATATTTTCACTGTCATTACCTGAGTTATACAGTAAGTGACATCCTGTTTTCTTTGCAAATCTAGCACCACTTTTCTCAGCACAAATGCTATACCCATTTATAATTAAGTGACTGACTGACCACTGCTCAGTGAAGCATGAAGAGTGACGCAGAGCTGGTAGTCTGAGCTAACCAACCATGAGAAGCTACTGACAGACTCTTGGAGTCTGTGCTGTAGAGACGAGGGGTCTGGTGAAACTTTGACAGTCAATAGAAGCACATTTATGGCCCTTTGAGTGAGTCACTGTGTGGGTACCTGTGTTGTTGCTGCTGCTCTGCACTGGTTCAACTCAAAAGAAATGAAGGTAACAATTTGCATGCATCTTTTTAAGTGGTTCCAACTCTGGCCTTATTGTGTAAATCCTGAGTCTTTGATCATCTCACAAACTCATGAATAGTTTCATACATCGTACATCAACGTGATTTGATCTGTCTTGAAAAACTTATTATGTTGAACCAACTTAATATTTATCCAGAAGCTGGGTTAATATTTAGAGGTCAAACTATTTTATTTAAGATATTCTAACTTATTTATTTCAATTCCATCCCACTCAAAAATGTCAAAAATGCTTCTAATTTTGACCAACTTCTTCAAATAAGGGTCAGCTGATTAAAACACTTTAATGTAACAAACATATTTTTTTATGCTTTAAAACTTTTATATTTTAGGCATTTTAGAGTGTATGTGAGGCTTTCCTTTGTGTGTCAGAGGGGAAATGTCGGTACATACTGTAGGCCTGCTACTTATTGTAGTTAATTTTACTGTTCATCAGCCTTAAATATCTTTCAAAGATCTGGATACAGCAGAGTTATTGGTGGGCCAATGCTTTCTGGGTACTGCCACTGCAGAGGATTAAATTTTATTCATATTCGTTTTTACGTTAGTTGCAAAGTGCTTCATAAAATACAATACCACCCATGAAATATAAGAAAAACAAAAACTGAAAAGAACATCATACACATAAAATACTATAAAACAGTTTTTGAATTTTTGAAAAATAATATTTAATAACAAAATAAGAAAAATAAGAAATCATCTGTTTTGATATTGAGGTTGAGTGTGTTTCACAGCATTGGGGCTAAAATAGTAAAAGCATGATCCCCCGCTGTTTTAAGCCTGGAGACTGTAGTTACACATGTATCATAATACAAGATTATTTTAATAGGAATTAGGCTCACTTCCTTGATTGCTGTAGGGACATACAATGAAATAGAATTACCAGAATACAGCAAAAAGCAGGAGGACAAAACAAACACACAGGAAATGGAATAAATTAGTGTATTCTGAATATAAACTAAGATCTAAACAAAAGACCCTGTAGTGTGTGTACGCGAATGATTGTGTGTTGCAAATAGGACTCACCTTATCAAAAGGTGCATTTACATATTACATAACTTATAAAAGTTAGTAAGGCATATGAGTGTTTGCTTGAGTTTATTAATATAATCTGAACTCGCTCCATATTTTTTGGCATGCTTGAAATGAATTCTTACTCTGTGGTGTGTTAGCCAGAGTATATGTAACAGGATGTTGAATGGTGGGTGTTCTCTGCATGACTCATTGCTCATCTATCCGATCTGGACAACAGATTGCTCTCTTACCACTCTCACTTTTCTTTCATCTTCCTGCTTGTTATTCAAGTTGCTATGTTGATTATCCGCTGTTTGTCATGATTATTCAGTGATGAGTCAGTATACCACAGTATTATACCAGACCAACCATGATTTCTCGAGAGTGGGCCTCATATGGGGTCACCACATATGCAGAGTGGGTCATGGGGGAATTTACAAAACTGACACTGTGTTGACACTGTAGAGGTTTTTTGTTTGACAGTATTTTTTATGATGTTTAAAAGGAGCCATTTAAAAATCAGTAACACAGGTATTATAATGTGCAGAGAAAATATATCACAGCTTAACCTTAGAGGTCTGTTCATGCTCTAGAAATCATTCCGTACTCAGGGTCAAGAAGATTTAGGAGTTATAATGGGGTCAGGGCAAGCGGCCCACCGGGACTGAACAATAAAGCCAATGCAGAAGTGCCAAAAACTGTGGTTCCTTGAATGACCCCTTGAGGCTGGCTCTAAGAGCATGTTAGTTCTCATACTGTACCCACCTATTTAAATGTTATTAAGGCTTAAAGTTGCGCATAACTAAGGGCGTGGTGAGTGCTGTCTGTTGAGAAGTCTCTACCATCTCGACAACGCTGGTTAGGTAACATGGCATAACCCTAGATTCACTGTAGCCATAGCTGTCAAAACAGTGTGTTTTTAGTTCATCAATGTTAATTGTTGTTCTCATAGAAATAAGATGAAAGTAAAACAAACATTCCAATTCAGATCAACATAGCAAGATGGTCAGCGCAGCGGCCATTTTTATGTGTGCCGTGTCTCACAGTATGGGCTACAAAAATAGTGTGACAGGGACAAACTCAGTGCTCCAAAACAATAACTGCATCAGGCTTAGGTTGGGCTTGGACCAAAATAGTCTATGCTCCAGGCAAGGAGTAAGGTCTTAGTTTCTTCTTTTGTAGTACGAAATGCCACTACACTTAGTAGAGTGCCTCCACCCGACTGAGTGTAATTGTTTTTAATGAGAATGATGCTTTTTGCTCGCTGTTTTTATGTTGTTATGCGCCTCTTGTTTCTATGCTTTAGGCGCATGGCATCTTTGCTGGAGCTTTCTGTAAACTTCAGTTCAGAGCAGAAAACTGCCCCTTGTCACACAGCTTTTTTCCTATCGTCCAGCTGGATGATTTGAGAGGCGGGCCTTCAGTGGTGGTCACGACAACAAGTTTACAGTGGGTTAATAACAATGGTGGGTAGCATTTGCTGGATATCCAGAGCTATACGACTTTACAAACCACAGTTACCGTGATCTCAATAGAAAACAGCAGGCGAGGATGCATATAAGTGCACTACTTGAAACAACCATCATTGAGGCGAAGCTCCTGAACTAACTGGTGGTACTCCCTGTGTTCCACCCTCTTTTTTAGGGTGTCATGTACCCACACAGATCTCTGTTTCTCTGTGTCCAACAAACTATTTGCTGATAGCCTCTCACCCTCAACCAGAGCTCCAGCAATTACCCTCTGTCTGTCCATTTTAGGAACTAGCTAGTAATTACTGTAAAATAAATAAATAAATGGTAGATTGATTACACGGGAAGGTTAAGGTAAGGAGGTGATGGGATGGTTGCCTGGCAATGAAAAGGTGCACAAGCTTTTTTTTTTGTTTTGTTTTTTTATAAATATTGGCATTGAATTAAATTTTAAAAAAGCAGCTCTGTGTGCCCTGCGTTTTGCAACCTCCAAAATGCTTTCTGTGTGATCAGGGCCTATGTATACCATGAAAGGGGTTGCTTGTTGTGATAAATGTGACAAATTATGACCCGACTGTATGGGTCCTGTCAGCACTTGGGAGCACCGGAGCATCTTACAGTTCATGCTCTTGGTTTTACAGCCACAACTTTACTATTTTGGCTTAGTGTCAAGGCTCTCATCAACTTTGATCCTGGCAGCAGCTGTCTTCAGTTGCCTACATCATTGAAAATATGTCAATGTTGTGTTCATAGCTACCATTACAAAAGCCTATTAAACTCAACGTATAAAGGTACAATAGAGTCACAGACCAAAACTTAAAATAAACACAAAGAAGCAAAGTATAGAGCTGTATTATGATTACATTTTTGCTGTTTGCATCTTGGAAAGAACCAGCCAGAAAACTACGGCCAGTAAAGCCTGTATCATACTATAACTGAAAAAAGTCATTTATGGACACAATTTCAACTACAAACTTGGAAATGCCCCTTGCTTGGCTTACAGTTTGTATTGCTTTGCTCAAACCATGGAATAAACCTTAAACCTCAGCAGCAGACAGTAGCTTATACTGTGGTTTGTCAACCTTCTATGACCCTTGAGCCCCTTTTTACAGTCACCAATTCCTCCTGACCACAGCAATTACGGAGCATTTCTTGTTGTCACATCATTTTGAGTCCAGAACATTTGAGGTAAACTGAGGTGACAGTTTATACGGTTGGTCTGGTTCAAAGTGTGTAGTATTGAAATCTCCACAGACACTCGGCTGTGTCAGCATGACATGAGCCCCACAGCCTCCATCACGTTCGTGAATAATGTTTACGTATGGCTCCCATTCAGAACTGCCATCTGCTGTGGTGTTTGTACAAATACATGATCATCCTTTGGCAGAGCATCACAGTAACACTGTGGCGATAATTTGCTTTTGCTTGGTATTGTGTGATTATTCCAGCAGTCATAACACTAAGAACTACTCTGCTATCCACCAGCCATCATAGAGGTAACAGTAAACATTCTCCCACCACCAGTGTATACATCCCTACAATATGTACTTTCCTCCCGGGCCACACTCAATAAACATGTCACATTGCTCTGACCTGTAACTGTCATTCACCCAAGTTTGTGAGAATGTCTGAAACACTGTATGTGAGAGGAGAAAAAGAGTAAATCTGACTTCTCTCCTTTTTCTGAATTCTGAATAGTTTGTTTAACACTTTTCGGTCAAAACTAATTAAATAACTGAAGCTATTTTATGCACTGGGAACTATAATGAAAATTGAGTTTGCTCAGTTCCCATGGGGATAACTTAGTCATTATCACATCATCGAAGTCTGAGTGTCTTAAGTAGAGGCGTCTTCATGACAACCATGCAAAGCTAAGTGATGTACTGCTGTGGAGGAGTCAGTTTACATGTACGTACGCTCATTGAGATATGACATGCAAGGTAGGTACCCTGGGTGTGTTGGTTGTTGACGTGTCAACTTCAGCCTGTTACATGCACTGTCTGATTAAAAAATACACTTCCATTTTCACAGGAAATGTACAGTTTGCATACAGTCTCTTTCTAAATAAATGCTCTATGTCAGTACAACACTGTGAATTGACATTTCTTTCTGTCAACAGCAAACGCACGTGGTTACGTTTAGCCAACACACACACACATTTGGGTTTAGGACAAAAAACAGGGTTTGGCTTAACATTCATACAGGAGGCAAACACTGGCCTCCCATGTAGGGTTGGGTCGGTTCTCGGTAATACCAATTCGGTCCGGTACTCCGTCTTGGACCGGGTTTTATTTTTTGAGACCGACCGGACCGCATACTCGGGCAGAACGAACGCGGAGCAGACGCCACGGAGGTCCGCCCGGTAAAAGTGGACATCCACAAGCCCTGTGTGCGCAAAGCACGACCGCGCAGACTTCACTCCGCGCACCAGTGTCGCACAAAAGACTGTTCGGCATGTATTTTTCACATCGCGGGGATTTTTCACGGACATTTTTAGACATAGTCCACTCCACTTATAGTAAGCCCGAGTCTGTGAGCACCTGTGTCTGCCTCTTCACCAAGCGCACAGCAAGCAGGAGAGAGAGGGGGGTGGGGCGGGGACTGAGCTAGGAGGTGCGAGTGCGCATGCGCCTCTACTGTAGCCTGGAGTTTGTTTAATAGTGACGGGGAGTCGATAATGGCGGACAATTTAGTCTCGACGAAATCAAGGAATGCGCCACTATGGCAACACTTTGGCTTTGAGCCAGACGAAGGAGGCAACCCTTGTTTGCACTGATTGAGTAAGCTACAAAATTTATTTGTAAGGAATAAAAGAAACAACTTGTTACTGTCACTCTGTTGTCCTAAGGTCGTTTTTTATTTTAAATGAGTCAATTGCACCCCCAAGTGGAGAAAATCCGATATTACCGACTTGATGCGGTTTTTTTTACAAAAAACGAACCGTTTTTTTTTTTTTCCTCATACCGACCCAACCCTACTCTCACGTGAAAGTCAGTGGTTACTGGACCCATCCACCTACCCTCCTGCCCACCCTACTCGGACTTTCGCCCCCTTAACCTACATTGTTGAAGCTGACGGGCGTCATTACAGAACAATGGCGACAGGTCACGTGTGATGCTGGCGTAAAAGGACTGCCCAAGCTCCAGTATTTGATGACTTCAGAGTAAGACTGAGTTGGACAAACAGGAGCTGGTGGTCATCTGTTGCCTCAATCAGTTTATTTATGTTATTTTGTGGCTTTGGCATTTAAAGTGTTAGTTCAGATTCATCAGAGTCATTATAACATTAACTACTTGATCAAGGCAGCAGTAGACCAGCAGCTCCCGTGTTCTAAAATTACTGTTCTTGTCAACGGAGTCTGGTGGCTTGATGAGAACACAGATGGGGAACTATAGCCGGTAACGGCACCCCTGTTGTCTTCAGCAAGATTAAGTGGTGAACAGAGTTGGGTAGACAAAGTAACACATTAGATGGATCTCAGTGAAGGGCAAGTGGTCCACAACTTTAATTTTGGAGACAAAAAATGTAGGCTAAGCGCCCTGTGGTCCATTGCCCAATAGGAAATGCAGAATACTCAAAAGTACTTTAATAGTACTTGAATTACTTTTCTCAGGAAGTAACGTTGGAAGTACTTGAGTTACTTTACTCGGAGTAACGCAGTAAAGTAACTGGTTACTTTTCAAAAAAATAATGCAGTAAAGTAATTTGATTACTTTTAAAGTAACCCTTACCCAACTCTGGTGAATATATTCTCAATACAGTGTCCTCTTAAACTAATATTAATTTTTTTTTGGTGGCCAAAATACATTTTGCTGCTGCCCCCCTTCCACAGCAGTATATTGCTTCGCTTCCATGTTGGTTCTCCTGTCTGCTTTTCCAAACTGGTGGCCTGCCGATCGACATCTAACTATAGGTAAAACATTGACTATGGATAAGTACCTCATACAACCCCCCTTCAAAAGATCTGAACTATCTCTTAAAATTGGGGGTCTTGGTCTCAGAATCTTAAGGCTTGTCTAGACAGGATGCCTTTCAGCCATGTGTTTTAGTCATCTCTCTCATGTGCATGTGACGGACAATTGACAGATATTCTACTATTGTAATTGAGACAGCTGTCATCACAGGCTGCATAACAGCTGGCATTCCACGCATGTAATACCTTTAGCTGCAACTTGAAACAAATGTTCCCATTTTATTTTCCACACTTTAGTGATTGTGTGTTGGGCTCTGAGCACTGCCAAAACGCAGATGACCTACACTCAATACTGTGCCTGAACACATCCTGTGTGACATAGATGGAGCACGAAAGCTGCTGCTCTCACCATGCAGCCTGTGTAGACAATTGTGCTATTCACAAGGGAGTGTGAGATTGAATGCGAGATGGGCAGGTGGATCGGTGCCACATTACCAATAGTGCAGGCACTGTGCCACACTGTGATGGTGGAGAGGAAGCTGAGAATGAAGGTGATGCTATTCAGTTGACCAGTCAATACATTATAACCATCAACAATAGTGATGAGCTGTGGCCAGTGAGTGAAAGGCTGAGGTTACAAGTGGTCGAAAATGGTTTCTTTCGCCATGAATGGAGCCACTTGAGGAAGTTCAGGCATCTATAAAGGATGTCCAAGGATGCTCACCTGCTGCCACAGACACCTAGAACCAAATAAGCTGTGTAAAATTGATATATGAAAAAGCACATCATTTTACCCTTCTGTTATGTTGTGGGTCAGTTTCAGTGTTGGGGAGTAACTAGTTATGTGCGTTTTTAATTAAATTACAAAATACATGTAACTGTTGCTTATCTGCTACAGATACTGAGAAATATATGTAATTAAATTAGTTACTAATCAGATGTTGGTGATTACAGAGGGGTTACATCTGTTCTTTTCAGTAAAGAGCTTATATGTAACATTAAACATTCATTTTGTTGCTTTGCATTTTTTTACCATTTAGAAATGCCTCTGTCATATTTCCATATTTCCGGACAACACAGGTCAGTAAAGCCGTTGGGACAAATTTGAGTGCACCACCATCGGGGTAGAATGGCCTACAAGGAGCTATCTCTACATCCAGTCAGGCTCCATTCATTTGGCAGTGCACATTCAAATTCAAAGCAAATTCTTTTTTAGGTTTTTTTTTCATGCCTTTATTACAGGAGAGCTGGAGAGAGAAAAGAAAGGATGAGAGAGAATGGGAATGACATGCAGCAAAGGGCTGCAGGCTGGAATCGAACCTGAGCTGCTGCAAAGGGCTCAGCCTACATGGGACACAAGCTCTACTGGTTAAGCTAGAGGTCATCCCTGAAGCATTGTTTTTGATCATTTCTCATGTTTGAGTTTGTACCATCTCTCATCTGCCAATCAAAGCAATGTGCATTTCTCTAATCAGCTGAATCTGCCATGCCTGGGACCAGCTGACCATACCAAGGCTGGTGGCAATGTCGTCAGACAAGAACGCCTTTTAGTGCTGGAAATTTAACATTATTTATCAAATGTATGTTTTATGGACTTTTCAGCTTTATTGACAAGTATCAGACATTTGTTTGAAAAGTCATCAAAAAGTAATCAAATGTAATAAGATACATTACGAAGTAATTAATATTGTTGCATCATTTATTACATTTTTAACAAGGTAACTAGTAATCTCTCAATTGCTAACCGTTAATTTGTGAACTGCTGAGAATATTTTTGGCCAGTTATGCATGTCAGTCTATAGGTTAATTTTGCTATATTTCAGTTAGTCTGAGTGGGTGGAAGTTCGCTGCAAAGATCAGCCTCTCATTGGGCAGAACGAGCCACCCGCTGAAGTCCCGCCCTTCCACCTCCGGTTGCAGTTTTCAACACGTCCTTTACTAACTTTTGCGGTGTTTGATCTTGCGGGGATGTAGCCATTTTTCTGCCATGTAGGCGATATTTTTGTGAGCGTGTTACACCACACCTGTTTCCCCCTGGCAATATTTTTGCAAGCGCACCGTTGCTGTGGCACCGCCAAGAACGATTGTGATTGGTTGAAAGAAATACAAGCAGCCAGGGCGTTTTTTTCTCCAATCTTAAAGTGAGAGTCGGCCCAGCCAGACCTTTCTTTTCTTGAGAAAGGTCTGGTGAACGAGACTACTTTTCAGTTAACTGCACTGCGCACCACCTCTGGGTCTGGCGTAAGCTGTAGGTAGTGGCACCGTTTAGCCGGCAATTACTGCTGGTATTGCCAATCAGACCCAACTTTGCTGCATTAACATGGTGGCCATCCTCCGGTCTCCTCCCAGGTCGCTCTGGTGAGTAAGCCACTCAATTTAGCATTGTTAACTTACACTTTTTAGCACTGTTAGCAGTGTCTGCATGGCTGGCGCTAACACAGTTAACAATGCTGAAAGGGTTTTGCTGTTCAAAATTTGGCTGCTTACTCACCAGGGCCACCTGGGGGAGACGAGAGGCTGGCCACCATGTCTCTGAAGCAACGCCCTCCTGCCACTGGGATGGCATTGCCAGCAGTAATGGCCAAATGAGCTAGCTTCCACCTGGCCCAGGTGGAGTGCAGTGCAGAGTGGCCTAGACTGGCTAACTAGTGGAGACCAGAGGGTGCACTGCATGTACTATGTTTCAGTATGTTAACATGCTCTTTCAAACGTAGTGCTAAAGCTTACTGAGTCAATGAGGCACAGGGGTAAAATGGAAGGGCTCTTGTATTTCATGTCATTTAACGTTTCATTTTTCCTTAAAAATTAACCAGTTAAATTAACTGACTCTGTACTGGATTTGTAAACAACAACTTGATCCAGATGCTTGTTTCACAGATATCAATAAAAATGCGTCTTTGCTGGTATGATCAGCCCGTTCTCATTCCAAAGCCATCAAATACCGCCGCTTTGTCAGTGATTTCAGCTTCAGACACTGACACCAAAAGCCACCTTTTGCAGTGGTACGATATGTCGCAGGGTGGTGTCAGTGTGTAAACATGGTCAGACAGAACCTCTGGAGGTGTTATGAGACAGTGTGATACAGGGACGGCCGGCGTCAGTTCATATGTTCATATATTCAGATGTGGGGGTATGATATTCATTCATTCATTCATCTTCTAACCGCTTCATCCTCTTGAGGGTCGCGGGGGGGTTGGAGCCTATCCCAGCTGACATCGGGCAAGAGGCAGGGTACACCCTGGACAGGTCGCCAGACTATCGCAGGGCTGACACATAAAGACAAACAACCAGAGAGTTATCAATTAACCTAGTCCCCCAATCTGCATGTCTTTGGACTGTGGAGGAAGCCGGAGTGCCCGGAGAGAACCCACGATGACACGGGGAGAACATGCAAACTCCGCACAGAAGGGCTCCCACGCCCGGGATCGAACCGGCAACCCTCTTGCTGTGAGGCGAGAGTGCTAACCACCACACCACCGTGCCGCCAGGGGTATGATATGCTGGCAGTAATGAAGTAATATATGGAGCGAGAAAGTCCCTATAGGGTTGGCCGGAGGGGTGGTGGATGGGTCCAACAAAACCCAGACTTTCACCCGGGAGGCCAGTGTTTGCTTCCCTTATGACTGTAGAACCAAACCATGATGTTTTTTTCTAAACCTAACCACATGGAAGGATATCTAACTCATAATGTATAGACATGAAAGGCGACTGCAAAGTGCCGATATGTGCTGACTGCAGAATGAGAACAGGTTGGTATGATTGTTACTTGTTGTTGTACTTCTGATTTAGCCTGGAAATCCAGACCCAAATCTAGAAAGATTTAGGGTCTGGCTATGAGTAATGCAAATGGCCCAACTCNGCATGGGTAATGAGCATTATTACTGATTGCCAGAGTGACTCGCTGAGCAAATTCAAATTGTGCACTCGCGAGATCTCTGGATTTCCAGGGTACTTTTGATTGGCCTTTGAGTGTCAAAATGGGCTGTCCCTTAATTTAGATTACAGCATCAGCTTTTTGCCAAGACAGATGCTAAAACACTGAGGACAGAAAATGCTTCTGCACATAGACAATCATGTAAGCAGGGTCATTCAGAGCTTTTGGCTGTTTCCTTCATACTTGCTTGTTATATAATGTACAAATTATACATTGTGATTTTTATGGAACATGCCTCCTGCTGAAAATTGCCCATTTGTGAGTGTATTTAAACAATCTAGTTGACTTTGAAACATGACATAATTGATATATGATTGGAGTAAAATAGCTATATGTCAGTAAGGACCTTTGACATGCAGGCATGCAGTTTAGTAAACAGCCAATCAAAGACAAATAACAACTGATATTTGATAGATACATGAGAAACAGACACTGAGAAAGGAGAAGAAGCAGATTTTTAGTGTGAGGGAGATTATTTTTGATATTATTACACAAGAAACATTCAAATTTAATGAACTGTCATGATTTATGAACTGAATGAATTAACTGAGCACAATTCATGCTTACTGGAGCATGGACCAATTTTGGACACTCCATGTGCTTTCTTCTGAGACCTGAATATGGACATGGCACACTAATATCTCATTCACAGACTGCCATGAAAATTCTAGAGCAAAGTCACGATAGCTATGAGATAAATCCTTCTCCCATGGCCTTTTTCTTGTAGCACCAGGATGTTGTTTGTTATGTACAACACTGTAATATTGTGGGGGTTAATAAGCATTGCTGCCTCTAGCAGGGCTTTACACCTTTATTCTTGTTATGACACAAAATATGCTATGGGAATGCATTTTTCCTTCAACATTTTCCTCCTGCCTATCAGAAAATTACGTTGAAAATGAGTATTGTAGCTCACCTAATAGCTTAAGTAAGTGACTGGAATGCTGGATGACAACTGAGACCCTTTAGTAAGGACATAGAGGAAAGGGAAGAAGCCTTTTTCTGGATTTAATTTGTGGATTCGGGGAGACAAGAGGCCTTGCCGTCAGAGATAACAAGGCCAGGCTCTGTGATGTGTGAGTAATGGCCGGACAGAGGTTTGGACATCATTAGAATAATCAGTCCTGATGTGGTTGGAGATGCACAGCAATACAGGGGAGGCCTACTGATGGCTGATAGTGCACTAATTAAGATGCTGCTGGTGAACTGTTTTCTTTTTTGACAATGCGGACGTTCTGTGATCCAACCTCTGCCTGGGCATTTTGTTTGAATATGCCTCTGCTCAGTGTGCTATACTAATATGCCCATTAGATTTCATTCATCTTTAGTTCTTTATTCATTAGACTAACATTTTTCCTGTGTGGATTGTGCTCTATTGTGGTGTTGCTGTGTTCCACAGTTTTGCCTGAGTAACTTTGTCGGATTATTTTTTTTCTATTTTGCTGATGCAAAACAGTTGAGCTTTTGGGAACAGTTTAGCTGCAGCTCATTGCTGCTGGAGAGCATTCAGCATGTTTGAGGTTTTATCGTATTCCGCTACTCATCTTGCTGTCTGCCGGATTGGAAACCCCATTGATCATATCAGATTGGTTAAGTAATTGATTGTTACTGGTTATTAACCTCCCAGAACTTTGGACCTGCTTGCCAGCCACGGAGAACAGCCTGTAATCAGTCACAAATGGCAGCCGCTAATGAAATTAGTTCCTGGTTCTGCCTCACAACTTTGTTTGTTCCACAAAGTATTGGCAAGGGCATAGAGATGCCATGGTTTACTCTCCCCAGAGAATGGAGTGATAGAACAACAGAATGCAGATAATGAGCTGCTGTGTCTGTGTTGTCTCTTTGTAATTACTCATGTGTCTGACCAAAATATAAAGATGAGGACATGAAAACTTCTACTTGCAACAGTTTGTATAATGTCCACAGTGTCACTGCAGACACAAGGCCGGAGCAGGGTGTGTGCTTTTATGCAAATTTGGCACAGTTTTGTCTCTATGTTCTGATGCATGTCATGTTCCATATCATCATTTAAAACGTGGTCATTGCAGGGGCATAATTTACAGGGAGGCATGTCATTTTCAGAAGGCAGTATTGGACCCCTCTACTTTTATGGGCCAAACACTAATGTTACATCACAAAAAAACAGGAGAAACTACAAACACTAGGTCATCAAGTAAGGGTTGATACCTAAAGAAAATGTCTGCAAACTAAAGAATTTTAAAAATCAGTATTAAGTCTTTTAAATGGTTACAGTATCTATTATAGAGGAGCTACACACATTTTGAAATCTTGAGCTCCAGGGTTTAATGGAGTAAAAGTTTTACTTTTGATATATTTCCAAAAGTATGAAATAGATAAAAAGTATGAAATAGATAAAAACTGTTTATATATGCATACTTGCATATTAATGTGAAGAAAAAAGAAATCAATTTTAATCCTCACTCCTACACGTTTTCCGTTATTGTAGCACTTTAATTGATTTTGTGGAAAGTGTTTAAATCAATGTGATGGCCTGAACTGTGCCAACATACTGTCATATATGTCCTTAAATATTTAGTGCAGGGATACTCAGCTTGCTTGACTTAGGGGCCACTTTTGCAAATAACAGGAGGTCAGGAGCCAGTCACAGAATATGTCAAGTGTATATGGGCATTTCTAGGATCAAGGACATTCAATACTTTGCCCAGACATCTGTTGTTTGATAAACAATCTATTCTGATGCTTTTTTATGCAGCCTGGAATCTTATTTACATTAAAAGTACGAAAAAACAACAACAAAAAAAACAAAAGATTATTTTTTATTGTGAATTAGAAAATGGTTAGTAGATGGGGGACACCTGACACCCTATGGTGGGCCAGACATGTTAAGTATCACTGGTCCAGTGTGTAGGATTTAGTGGCATCTAGTGGTGAGGTTGCAGATTGCAACCAAGTGAAACTTCCCCCGGGTGCCAAGTGTGTAAGATAACTATGGTGGCCAACGTGAAAAGGCTCCGCTTCACTCAGCTTCACTCAGCTGC
>NC_065511.1:7567266-7585418 GCF_006386435.1 Epinephelus moara
AGAGGAGGAGGAGGAGGAGGGGGGATTCACATGAACGTACATGAACGCGCAGCCGGACCGGCTTGTAAACAATGGGCTGGAGATCAACACAGAGAGAGGGTGTGTGAGGTCATGCTATACTCCAGATGAAATTACACCTCTAGTTCTTCACATGGCAATTTTTTAATTCCTTCAATCTAGAAATGATGAATTTCACTTATTGCTCCTTTAAACTTGGGTATAGGCTCTCATTACATCTTTCTCCACAATTCTGGGGACTGATTGTAAGCCAAGTGTTTTGTCAAGGCTATTGTTTTATTTCGTACATGCACTTTGCAGCATTATAGGGATGCCGGTGTTTGTGGAGGTGGATTATGCTGTGGTAGACAGCAGTGGTCATGCCGGTGTCAAGACGCTGCAGGTTTCGAGCTGTGTGCCGTCGGAAAATGTGGCGCCTCTGAGCTTTTTTCACTGGAAGGAAGGATAATGGAGTCCTCACAACCAGGGCCTGTGTCGTTCTCACTTGAGATTGTTGCATTTTAAGCAGAAATGTTTTAAAACCGCATAAATAGAATGCAATACTCCTATGACTTCAACACTATACGAAATAACAAACACAGAAAGTACAATATAAACAGCCACACACAATGGGTCAAGCTAGCTGGGGGCTAACAATGGGTGACTAGCGGGCATAACTGATTAGTAAGCAAGCCGAAACAGTAAAGATTTCACAAAGGTTTTAACAGTAATGTAAAGCTAAAAGTGAACTGAGATGCAAGCAGAGTACAAGGCTAACATGATAGCCAATGTAGCAATACTCACTGTCAGCCTCCAGAAGGAACTCTCATAAAGCCCTAGCTGAGGCGACGCCCCCCTCTCTTCTAATGCTCGCCGACCTGTGTCCATAGATGGCATCCATGGTGTCAAACAAGCTCTTCCTGCTTGCGGTGGTTCCGGCTCTTGTGGTTCTTAATTCTTCTATAGTCATTTTTGAGTTTTTTTACATTTTGTCTGACATTGTTCAGCCAGCTGGTGGAAGCCATGGTTAGCCATTCATTGACATACGAGCTGGAACACCTTCTCGATCCCAATAGGGCCGTCCAGTTCCCGCTGTATTTCCTCTTCTCCGATAATGTAGAGGAACGTCTGCGGTCAATGACCAACCAAGAAACGTTGTTGCGTGTCAACATTTCGAGATAACAGAAGACAGGCTGCAGTGTTTAAAACAATCTGCCGCAGTTGATGTTTCCGCTTTTGCATTGAGTCTTTTGTCCAGCAAAAGTGATGATTCTCTGTTGACCAATCAACAGACTGCAGTGTTTTAAGCTCCATCTTTTGGCACTAGATCTGTGTGCTAGGTGCCCCAACAGAAGGGGTACGAAAAATGGGGATGGTAAGGAGCAGTTCCATTTGTACCATCCACAATTTTTCACAGTGGAAATGGAAAATAAGCGTACTGAACTGAATAGTACCATACTGTACTGCTCGGTGGAAACGGGGCTGTAGTTTAAGGTGACTATACACTTATGAAAACATAGTAATGAATATCATATTCCATTTTTTGCCATATATTTTCCCCTAAATTCTAAACAATGGACCTTTAAGTACAAGTCACTTTATTTTAAAAAAATGTCTGTGAAATTTCTCCCTTTATATTGAAAAGCCATAGGCTCTATAGTTTGATAATATATCCATATTTTTATATTCATATTACTTTGAGGTGTATATCAGAGCACTATTAATGAAAATTTAAACTAACTTTTTCTAGGACCATCCATTTAATGAAGACATCAGAATTCTGAGAAAAAGATATTGCTGTTTGTTGTCCTACCTTGGGTAGGGGTATCTGAAGAACTTAAGCCCTTTAGAGGATTTGTTCCTGTACTAACTGCCCTCCTCATTGGTAGAACTCTCCAAGTGTGTAAGACTTTACTGGAAACATACTTTTGTGCTGTATTACCATTAGACTGATAACCTGCATTGGAAAAAAAAAATGTTGGGCCCCACTCACAAATTTAGGAATGTGCAGCATCTGCAGACAATGTAACTAATATTATGATAATATAATAAGCGTTATGAAATGCACTAGCTGGCAGCAGTTTATAACGCAGGCAGGCAGATGGTATGGTGGATGGGTCAAACAAACTATGGACTCTTGACCGGGAGCCCACTTTTCATTTCCCATGTCAAACCAAAAGTCAGTGAAGATGTTTTAATAACGCAGTGTTTGTTGGGGACCCTGGGGCATTTGTCCATTTTGCCCAGGTCTTCCCCAGATGAGATGAGAAGTATTATTTGAGAAGTATTATTTTCATCTCTGTGTGTCCAGTTCAGACTTAAGACAGACAGAGACATGATATGCCTAACTTAGCAGAAAAACTGGAGTGCTCTCCTAGCTCTGTCAGATGTGAAAAAATACAATCAAGAATAATATAAATTTACAATTTAAACATTGTTTGTTTTTTATTTAAAGGTGTTCTATTATATTGTATGTGGTCTGTTTTTGTTCTCAGGCATCCTTAGTGGATATGTGCACTATGAACTTTGAACATGAGCTGCAGAACTGACCTTAGTCAGTGCAGCCAATGGCTAAAGGCTACTGCTGAATTTATGATTAAAGATGGAGGATAAGGTTTGTTCAGACTGACATAAAACCTCAATCCCCTTATTTGTTTTAGTGAGGGTATTGCACTGGTATAGCAGGTGTACTGATGCAGAAGGTGCCTGTAAAATTATGCAGGGTTGTTCGGCAAAAGAGTTGAACCTGGCTCAACTATGGATGCAATGAAATTCAAGATTGGCCAATTAAAGAAGAACATTGTATTTTACTGCTGGAAGGATTGTCTTTTCATAAAAGTAGGCTGTCTATGCAGTAGAAAGATGCAGAGACTTTTGAAATTGGTGCTACATGACCAGAAAAAAACAGAGAAAAAAGGCTGTGGCATTCACTGTTGCTCAAGAGGGAGAAAACCTACAACTACCAGAATGCCCTGCACGGCACCTGACTAATAAACACTCCTGCTGGTGGGTGACTGAAAAGCTTGGCTGTTTTTCCACAGGACACAATATGGTGGCCAGACTGTAATGAACAATCTTGCATTACAGTCAAACAATGAGCTAAAATATGATTCTGAAAATGAGAAACAGGAAATGCAGCAACAGAATCTTGGTCTACATTTGATCAACTCTGCCTAGTGTTATCATTTGTTTTGTTTTTTTCACCTTCTGTTTTACAGGAAATAGTTTGGTGCCCACCTCTTGTTCACAAATTCTGGTAGTACAGCTAAAAGGTGCAGTGAAATGTGTTTATAAGACATTTTAGGTGATAAATAGGCAATACATCAACAAAATCTAGGTTTATATCTAATCAGCACTGCCTAGTTTAATATTTGATCTGAGTTCAGTCCAAGTTTGAGGTGTGTAGGTGTGTGTGTGTGTGCGTGTGTGTCCGTGTGTGTATGTGTGTGTGTGTGTGTTGGCAGGCTTATGAAAACATGGACGTTTGAGCAACAACCATAGAGTCCAAGAGGGTATAGCTGCAGCTGGAGCAGTTACGTGACTTGCCCACCATACCTATGTATCAGCTACCTTCTTGGTCCAGAAGCGGAAGTCCTGAAGAAAGTTAGCATTTAGCTAGCTAAGAGGTGTTAGGTTAAAAGACAGGTTGTTAAGGTTAGGTTTGGGTTAAAATGCAGCACTCTCATGAGTGCTACAAGGGGCATATGCAGAGAAGGACCAGGTAAGTAAAATCACTTCTAGAATATTCCTTGTGTTTGGATTAGGATCAAGGATTGGATTCAGGCTGGTTGGATTCAGAGTCAAAATTAAAAGAGTAAAAGTATAGAATTTGCAACAAAGATACCAACAGAAGGAATATGATCGGGGCACAGGTGCAGGGGTAGGTTTAGGTTAAATGCAGCACTTTAATGAGTGCTACGAGTGGCATGGGCACACGAGGACCAGGTGAGTAAAATTACTTTTAGAATAGTCTTTATAAAGAAGGGTAAATCATCTCCAAAGCTCACAGGCCTCATGGGACCAACTCAACTCAACTCAACTTTATTTATAGAGCACTTTAAAAACAACCACAGCTGAAACAAAGTGCTGTACAAAAATAAAAACNTGGGAGCAGCAGACGGCCAGCCATACACACCGGCGCCATCTTGACAGACCAGTGCAGATAAAAGACACACTGCAGCCACACTTCCCCAGGCCAGGATGAGCTTAATGTCTCCCCACACGGAAGACATTCCTCATCCTTGTCCCTGGAAACTGTGGGTGCATTGGTTTGATGAGAGTAGAGCCTTTTCTTTGAAGCTCTGGGTTACTTCTTGTGGCCTGTAGAAATGCTCGTTGTTACTGTAGAGGGATGAAAGAAACATCTGTTAGTTTTGTCCAAACAATGACTCCTTATTGTTAAACCTGACTTGCTTCTACACTGAAAAAAAGCCAACATAATGGGTATATTTCTTTTAACATGATAGGGGTGAAATAGTTATATGTCAGAGCAAGGACCCTCAATATGTAGGCATGCAATTTAGCAAATCCACCAATCAGAGAAATAGCAATTAATAATCAAAAAAAAAAAAAAAAAAGATTGCTTAAAGGGGCAAAAAGCGAAATCGTTTGACCGCTAGGTTTGCTGTTGTGCACTGCCTGTAGACCAAAACAAAGTGTGTCATGAGCCACACCTCCCTCTACCTCTGCTCTCCACCCCACCCCCACCCCCCACTCGCCTCGTCTAGCAGTTAGCGATGTCTCGGTCTCTGCTGTGTTTAGCTATTCCCCTGCCTACTTCTATGATGATGGTACCTGTAATAAATGTAATATATTTGCTGAGATGGAAGCGAGGCTCAGTGACTAGAAGAGCTGGTAGAAGCGCTCCATAGCTGTTAAGTTACTCCAGTAGCCAGTGGCAGCCGACTCGGCTAGTGCTAACACCGGGAGCTAACGCTAACATTCCTCCTCTTCTCCTCTTTTAGCCTAGCGGGCAGCTGGCTCGCGTGCTGCCCGCTAGGCTAAAACATCGCTTCAGGTTAAAGTGGGAAGAAGCAGCGGGTTTATCGGGCAGCTGAGTGAAGCTGGGTGAAGTGGAGGCTACAATAACAAACCAGGAGCTCGGTGCTCCGGTTGGATCCAAACAGAGAGCCGGGGCTAGTTGGGAAGCTAGCGAAGGCTAACTGGCTGTGCTTCCCTCCGGTCATGCTGCGGCTAACGCCTTGCCAGCCGCTCCCAGCTAGCTCCAGATTGTTTTTGAGGTTAAAGTGGGAGAGGGAGCGAATCTGTGGGGCAGCTGAGTGAAGTGGAGCCTGAGGAGGAAGTACTGGTTAGCCCCGGTTTCGTTCCGCTCTCTGCCATTTCATTTCGAAAATATGTGCTGCCATTGCTCACTGGCTGTAGCCTTTTATAGGGAGGGAGGGCTAAGGGCTCCATGAGGGGGGGGGGGGGATTCACATGAACGTACATGAACGCGCAGCCGGACCGGCTTGAAAACAATGAGCTGGAGATCAACACAGAGAGAGTCATGCTATACTCCAGATGAAATTACACCTCTAGTTCTTCACATAGCAATTTTTTACTTCCTTCAGTCTAGAAATGATGAATTTCGCTTATTGTTCCTTTAAGTGAATTTACTCGTCACAATCCAAATCAACTTTACCTGTTGAACACAGTGAAAGTACAGCGTATACAAAAGATTTTTTGTGGTTCTGGGGTAAGTGCCGCGTACTTTATGTGCTGATATAGTTAGGCAAGTCAGACTTATATGGGCTAAGAGAAAATTGCTGCATTACTTCCATAAAGCGTTACTTCATAATTGCTTTCCCCTACACAAACACTGTCCATGTAAAAGAAAAGACCAGGTGATGAAGCCATCAGATGAGGTACTCATCAATGCCAGATACTTAGCTTATTTTCCACCACAGAAAAATGTACTTCCAGCAAAACAATGTTTTTAGAACATGAAGTCTTCCAACCCATATGACCACTGAGGTTGTTTGTTCCTACCCTCTAAATACCACCCACAGGAGCGTTTACTGTATCAGTGCAGAGTAGCTCTGCAGCTATGTGACCGTTAAAACAGTCGTAGTTTTAAACGTGGTTGATGTTGTTAAACAATTGCAGTTGCAGCAAAACTATGTGATGTATCTCAAGATGTGTGTCATATAACAGACCACAACAAACTACTTTATGTCGTTAAAACAACTCAAAACTGACTTTAGGTGTCACATGGGACATGGACACCGGTCTTTCAGATGGTGTGTTTGTTTGACCCATTCACCTGAGCAGCTTTGTAGCTCTTTATACTTTTTCACCTGACTTCCTCCTCCTTTACTCCTGTCATATCATGTCAAACATGAGTTTTAATTGCTGCACGTACAAACAAACTATTACACTACTACTATGATATTTTGGCGGAGGACGGTCTCTTTTAGAGGGTTGTTACAAAGCGATGGCTACTTACCAACCAATTCATGCAGGTTAGTGGATGGGAACTAACAGTTAGTTACAGTCAGTCAGTTGGATGGCAAACAATACATGCTTTTACAAAAACAACTTTTTAGTTTCATATTTGAAGCTTTCCAGCTTTGACATGCCTCCGTAGAGAGTCCTGTTGTTCAAGGTCCATGAGCAGCAACGCAACACCTGTGTCTGCCCTTAGTACCATCTCTTCTTTCAGTGCACTCCAACAAGAAAAAGCTACACCAATACATGTCCATGTTTGTCCTTGCCATCAATTGCTTTCTTTTTTTTTTTCTTTAATCCTTCCTCTGAACTTCTTTTTTATCTGAAGCATCTACTCTACCCTATTGTGAAGGCCTCTTACAACTTTCCTCCACAGCTTCCGCCATACTCTTAGCTACTCCAATATGATCTCTCCCCGCTTGCTGTACCCTTTAGCTCTGGCTGGTTGATGTAAAATGCCTCAGGCGTGCAGGAGAGTTGCCGCAGACACCAGACACCGCAACTCTGGTCAACCTAGAAATACAGAGAACTCGTTTGGCAAGTGTTTGATTGTAATGTCCATTCATTTATATTTATGAGTCTTGCACTCCAGCGCTAATTGTCAACTCTACATTGCCTGTTGGTGAACGTAAATAGTTGCCTGTCTGTTTATGTGTGAGCCCTGTGATTGTCTGGCAAACTGTCCACAGTGACCCCGCCATTTGCCCAATGTCAGTTGGGACTGGCTCCAGCCCCCTGCAGCCCTGCAAAGGATAAGCTGTTACAAATAATGGATGGATGGATGGATGGATGGACCATGATGATGATGATCTCAACTGTAAAACAGTACTTATTCTAACCCTCACCATGATCTTTTTCTGTAACAGTTTCTAGGGCACAGACAAATGATGTCATCCTGCTGATAAGGGTGGCAGATCAGAAAATATGTTTCCCAAAATGTTGGATTGTTCCTTTAAAGCTTACAAATACTGCTAAATAGCATAAAGCCCAATACAGCTGGTCTGCATAGCTGCCTTTATGTGATTTCATTTCTTCAAAGTTCCCTTTCATGCATGTGCACTCTCCACCATTCTGTCCACCTGCCTGTGTACATTTACCATGCTCTGCGGAGCCAATTTGATTGCAATATAATCAATCGTGTTTGCTTTCAAAGTACTCCATAGATTAGCCTGAGCTTATCAGTCAGCCAAAGCAGCACGATTGTTTCGCAAAGCATGACCAGATGACTGCTTGGCATTGTGTTTGGAAATGCCTCTGATTATCTTGTCATAACCAGAGAGTGAAATCCATTCATTCAAGAGTCAGCTTTTGTTGAGGCCTGACTGAGACGCATCTTATCATCTAGTACCAATGATCCAGCCTCATGACACGTGAAATCTGAATATTAAGGAATATAAGAGAAAGTGATGGTCCAGCATCACCAGTATGTGTTAGGCTGATAAAATAAAATCCAACAGTGGCTTTGGAGTGCCTTGCATGTGGTGATTTAGGGATTCAAGAGGGTTTTAATGCTGGAGTGTGTGTGTCTGTGCACGCTGAGGTCTGTTCCCCACAACTGGGATTGTGTAGCCATGGTGACGGCTGTGAGGGACTGTGAGAAAGCAATCTCCAGGAAGTCATAGCCGCAGGATGAAGCATATGTGGCATGAGGATGGCACCAGAAGGCCGCATCGTGGATGTCCATTTGGCCATCTGTTGTGGTCCTGCAGCCAGGGCCAGGAAGCCCCCCAGAAACCACACAGGAAGAACGGCATTTTGAAATGCCAGGGCTCGGGACAGCTCTCGTTTCCCCCGGGAGCTCCTCGGCACATCCCAGACACTGAGCTTCAGACGCTCTCGGTGGGACTTCCAGAAAACATCCTCGACTGGAGCGATGACTCCGTGCGGTGCATTTGTTGGTGTGCAGCATGAGACTGCTAGAGTGGAAGCAGCATGGCTCACTCATCGGCCAAAGATCATTACTCTTCCTTATCTCGGGCCAAGTCCTCGGGCTGCTCCACTCCGCTCCAAACAGGGAGCCCATTACCAGACTGCTCACTGGAGGCCTGTCCACACGGCCTGAGGAGACCTATTGGCATTCCACTGCTGGTTAGGGACAATATCTGTACTTCCGTTAGCCCTAATACTGCAAATGAAATAAAATGCTCAGTGTGCTGTCTGACAGAGCTGCTAACATGACTGTAGACTCTGAAGTCTTCCTATTTTATTTCAACACTCATGTTACAACCATTTGTTTATCAATTACGTACCCCATGTGATGTTGAATTCATGAAGAAAACTTTTCTCACATGCCTCAACAGTGAATGAAGAATCCAGAAACTTAAACAAGTCTTAATGAATTGAAGTTACAGGGGTCTATGTTTAACAATAGCAAAACTACATCAAAATATTGATTTACACACTCATACAACTCTACACTCTTTACATTATAATTCAAGTCTCATTTACCCAGTCCTATGCTCAGTATTTTTTCCAATCAGACAGCCCTTTTCAATGAGAAACTGAACTAAAAGTAAAACTCGACTATGCTCTCTTCAAAGCCAAAATCCATCGACAAAAACAGTAATTTTACCTTGCTGAACATGGGAGCTGCTGGTATACCACTGCTTCGACTGGTAATTTGTTTGTGTTATTGTGTGACTTAGGTGAATCTGAACTAAACTTTTAGGACCCCAAAGTCACTCAGTAACACAAACAAACTTTAGTGATTCAGGCAGCTGTTCACAACAAGGTAAAATTACTATTTTTGTCAATGGAGTCTGGCTATAAAGAGAACATAGACAAGTTTCACTTTAACTTCAGTTCCCCTTTAGAAAAGGCTGTCTGCTTGGGAAGAAGTGAGCATATAACTGGGTAAATGAGACATGGATTATAGTGCAGGAGTTGTGGGAGAGTTTGTAAACAGATATTCTTGATATTTTTGCTGTTGTTAAAGTAGTCACCTGTGACTTACATTTGTTAAGAATTTTCTGTTTTTGGATTCTTCATTCACTGGAGGCATGCAAAAATAAACAAAACAACAACAAACAAAACAGGGGGAAAAAAACACAAATTCAACATAACATGTAGCCAACACCATCTAACTTATTCTTCTTGATCAAACTCAACCTCCCTCCTACAATTGTCGACTATCTTCTAAAGGGATACTACATATACAAAGTTGCATGCCAAACTGGGTTTACTAGTCATGGGGAACTTACTCAGCCTGTGAAACCAGCTAACGTATATAATTCAGTACCTTTCTAATAACTTTGTAATGTCTGTATATCTCATAAGTGAAGGCCCTTTATGTGAGGTGGATGCGGCTTTGCTTATGACATAATAAAGGTGTAAACATTTGAACAGAGAAACACATTTGCCCAAATCTGTTAAAGAAAAGGCTTTCATTTATTCAAGACACTCAATTTTTGCTAGATTCAGTTTTCCAGGGTGCTAATGGCACAGCTCTGAAAGCATGCCCTTTAAGGAAGAGCAGACTTGTCCAGCAGCAGTTGTTGTAACATGGCTTCACATCCTGTGTGTGACATGTTTGTGTTTTTGTTGAAGCAAGAATATGTCCTTGTGACATATGAGTATGTTTTTATGCTGCAGCCTTAACTATAATCCAACATACGCCTTCTGGTTGTTTTCTTATTTGCTGCTTTTCATTCAGGGGCCGCCGTTCTAAAAATACAATCAGCTGAGATAGCTGTTGAATACCCTGACTTGAAGGTATTACTGTAGGTATCCTGGTGCGTGTTACACAACCCTGAGGTAACATAATAGCTGCTTCTTTCAAAGGTCAGATTAAAAGAAGGCCAGACACAGTCTACTGCACGCTCTGCTGTCCTTTAGAGAAAGGCCACAAACCAGATTGAGAGAGAGAGGGAGAGAGGCTGGAGAAAGAAGGGAGCGGAACAGTTTTTATGCGCAGATTAGTGTGAGGAGTTTGTGGAATAATGAACAGTCTCCCCTTAGGACCATCACCTGCTCCTCACCGCATTCATATGCATGCAAGGCAGCGACGTGCGGCAGAAAACTCTCATCCTGCCATTGACAATCCAATCAAATAAGTGCAGAGAGGACAACCTTTTTGGTCCTTTCAAACAAATGAAAGCAGCGTAGCGTTTTAGCCCCCTGACTCAAGGTCACCTTTCACTAAAGCGTTCCTGTCTCGCTGTGGGACATGTGGGCTACCCGTCTTCACAGTTTTATTGATAATTGTCTGGCTGGACTGTATGTGTTGTGCCCAGACACCTGCCTCACTAATAAAGATACAGCTGGTTCCTCTCAGATACAACAACAGCTTATGGATTCTTCCAATGATCTGACCTAAAGCTTAATGGATTTTTCCTACCAGTAATGATGACATTGTAGCCACCGCATTAATTGCTGCGATCTGGGAGCATGACGACATTGCTAAAAAGAAGTTTGACAGGCTAAGAAACACACCCAGTCAGACATGTTGGTAACAAATCCCCATATTATCCAAAGTTATTTGGAGGAGAGAACAAAGGCAAACAATAAAATGATGACGGCCCTTTGCAAACCACCATCATAGTTTACTGCCAATATGGTTTAGCTATGGTCTATTTTAGTTTCTCAAGTTGTGCACATAGACGCAGAGTTTTTGTGTAAAATGAGAGATTATTACCCTCTGTGAGGGTGCGGTCACCTGTGGTCTTACCTCAGAAAAGTAATTTAGATTATCCGGCTAAATTTAACAACTGACAGAACGGTTTTACTGCTTGTGTTTCATTTACATCAGTGAGAATTTTCATACTTTGGGAAGTATAATGGTTTTCAAAGCTGAGTGCTACGCAATTAAGCATTCCACCCCTATAACATTGACAGACTCATGATAGACAGTTTAAAACACAAGGACCAAAACTAAGTATTCATCCTTGGTGCCTACATTACCCACAATGCAACATGATCAGGCTGTTTTCATGCACTGTTAATGTGTATACCTTAAGAAAGTATTATTCCCCCAGGAAACTGGTGTTCATGTCCCTTATGAAACCAAGGCGACTTTGAGGTATTTTAAATTACATCATCATGTTAAGTTTATTACTTTTTGTCTAGTATGCAATGTGATAATGCCCAACCATGTTTCTTTTCCTACACCAAACCTACATAACTTCACTTTACGTACGAAGATTTAAGTTAAATACGTAACTTGATGACGCCCAACCAAGTAAGTTAAGTAAGTTACTTACTTAAGTAAGTAACTTTGTTTTAAGCACATAACCTAACCTTCATAACTTTACTTTCCTACTGTAAACCTAGCCTATGTAACTTTATGTTAAGTATGTACTGTGACAATTCCCATGTTTCTTTAATCTACATAACTCCTCTTTCCTAAATCTAACCTTCGTAACTAACACATTAGGTTCGTAACTGTTTGCTAAGTATGTAATGTGACCATGCCCAACCATTCTTTTTTTTCAAACCGTACTTAACCTATGGGGGCTCATATTCATGACCGCCTATAGTTTGGGCACAGATTGGTGTGTGTTATGCTAGGAGTCACTGGTGTAGCCTGGAGCCTCTAGCCTTTGTCAGACACGAGAAGTTAGAGGTCTGAGAAGACTTTTTCAAATTCCACACCTTCAGATTTTTTTTTCATTTTTTAAACCTGTAGTCTTTAGCCCCAACTGACACTGACCCAGGTGGCATCACTTGAGGTGATTTCTCAGACTGCCTCTTACTGACTTACTTACTCCTCTTCATCCTCTATGGGACATAAGGCTTCAATGAGCTCTCTCCATTGTATTCGGTCTTTGGCAGCATGACAGATTCATCTGTTCCAGCTCTTGTGTCACAGTTCTGCGTCAGGTGGTTTTGGGCCTCCCGGGTTTTCTTTTGCCTGGTGGTGTCCATCTTAAGGCAACTTTTGTGATCCGATCCTGCTCCATTCTCAACACATGTCCTAGCCATCTCAGGTGTCTGTGTGTAGTTTCCTTGGTGATGCTCCGGCTACCTGTTTTCTTGTACAGTTCATGGTTGGAGATTTTATTAAGCCAAAAGATCTGGCATATCCGTCTGAGGCATCCATTGTGAAAAACTTCCAGTCTTCTCATGTCTGTTTTGACCACTCGCCAGCTCTCTACACCATACAGCAGAACAGACTTGACATTGCTGATATACAACAGCATCTTTGTTTTAAGGCTGTATTGCTTGGACCTCCAGATGGAACGGAATATGGAAAAGACTGCCTCTAGGGTCACAAAACACTTTGACAAATATATGCAGTAATACTGCTCATCTTTAACTGACCTTACTTTATGTAAATGTCCCGCATTTCACCTATTGCCGATTGTAGTTATCCTGACAAAAATGTGTGATAAGGATGAAGGATAATTCTTTCTCAAAGGCAAAGGTAAACTAAATTATGTTGTTGTAAAGCTGCAAAGCACTTAAGCCAGTTCCACAGAAAATGTGCAAGTGTACATAATTCGCACGAGGTAGTATACATAACCGGGATTAGACATGCACCGAAATCAACTTTCCCTCCATTCTGTACCCTTTCTACAGTGGAACTGCTGTCATCATAACTTTAACCTCTGCTAGAATCCCACTGAACTTGTGCTGTGGCAACCAATATACTCAGAGCTCAATTCAGTTGAGCTTTGGTGGTAAGACCTGGTGGGAAATCAGGGCAGTGGAGGATAGCACCAACATTACTTGCACAGCTTCCTGAGAAAATGCAGCAGCTCTTTCCATTGGAAACAATTGCTTGTTGTTTCCCATCTCCTACCAACAATCAGCTGTAGTTTTAAACCTAACCACAGATGTGGCAGACCAGAAAATGGTCATATCAATCATTTTTTGTAACTTTCATTTGTAATAGTTTTAAAGGGCACTGACAGACAATGTTGTCCTGCCACTTGAATGGTTTGTTGGAGGGCAGTAGGTTGGACCAAGTTTCCTGAGATGACATTTTAGTGATTTTTTTATCCGACATTCTTAACTTAAAAAAAATAAATTAAAAAAACAACTCAATTTTTGTTTTAGGCACTTATTGCTTTTGTTTTTTCCACCTAGATTCCAAAGACCAGATTATATGACAAACCATGAGCTATGTAATGTTTCATGATCGCCCTCCCAGCCTCATACAGTCATGCGGTGCAGATTTATCTCTGCAACCATTTTTTTCTGCATTTACTTATATTTCATTACTTCTGCTGTTGCTTTGAGTGAAAGTTTCAGACATCTTCCAGTATACCCAAGGAAGAAGGCTATGTTCTTATATAAGTTGATACATTTTGACTTTTTGAATTCTTTAAAATGATATTTCTTTAATCTCTGACTGTTCCAACCAACTCTGTGCCTCAAGAGCCTCCAGCAATCATAGGACTGTCAGACAAATTGAATATTGTCTTTTTTTCTATCATCACCTTTCTCTTTTTGAACATGGAAAGATTTCTTATTTTTCTAAAAACAGTTTTGGATCTTGGACAGCCAGGATAAAGGCAATTTTTTAGAGTTGTTTTATTTTTATCATGTTCCAATAGATGCAGGTGGCTTGACACTGTCTGGGGGTGGGACTGTCTGGCACTTCTGCACAAAGTCTGAGTTTGGTAGTAAAAGTGGACATTGCATTGATCTTTTTGTCTATGGGGATTTTATTCATTATTTTATGAGTGTTTGCCTGTGGAGTTTTAGTTCTGCAAACATTTAGTCCAGGCAAAGCTGCTGTGGAAATAGAAAATGTTTTGATGGTTGAGCTAAATCTTAGTGGGTGAAGCCAAAGAGCTGTTTTTCTTGCTAGACAAGTTACAATTCCAAACAAATAGTGCAGAAAAACATCACATAAAGGTTTCTGTAAGGAGGTTTTGGAGCATGAAGTTTGGATTTATAGCTCACCACTGTCTTTGTCAGTTACTGTGGCCACAAAATCCCGATTTGGTCAAAGAGGAGGAAGCCAGAGGCAAGACAAGCACCATGCCTGATACTGCTAGTCATCTGTCAATCATACAAACATATCTATTTGATGTTACAGATTCTAACAGTATATTGTATGTTGGCATGGATTTTGTACTGCTACACCCGATATGGTACAGACAAAACCTTACTCTTAGTTCTTTATATGGGTCAAGTTCCAAAAACAGGATTCTTAGTTTCCCATTATGCAAGTTGTTAGTATGTCATTAGACCCTCCCCTCCTGGTAAATGTCCACCACTTTCAAACTCTAACTCCTCAAACTTGACAGAGCTTCTCAATGGCCACAGCAGATAGAGGCTGAGTAGTTTCAGCCAGGATGAGTAAACTGATCTTCATCGGTTATATTGGTGGAGTAGCCCTTTACGGTTTGAGTTGTTAAATAAAGTGTACTACAAGAAGTCAGGAAACACTGTCATTTAATTATTATCTAAACAAATTTCATGTTTGAAGTTTGAAATATACAGTTTATTTCACATATTGATCCTTATGTAAGCATAATTATGCCCATTTGACATTAGCTGTTGAGAAACAGGCAGGGCTCACTGTGTGGGATCAAGTTGAACTCATACTGACATAGACAAGAAGTGCGAACATGTCAGTAACTAGTCATTATAGTTATGCTTTTTTGTTCTATTTATTCATGTTGTTTTTCCTGTTTCTTCTTTTCTAGTGTTATATTCAGCTGTCATCAAAGGTAAGCTGAAGTTTCATATGGATACATGCTATTTGTAGGTATATCAACACCTGATCAGGCAATATAGGCATCACGTACATGCATTACTTTTATTTTACCACTGTGTGAGGTGAGGGTGGTGGTGGGAGGCAGTGGTCCACTCCAGCCTTTCATTAAGGCACTAAATGGGGACATCACTGCAGGACCCTTATACATGGACAAACAACACATTTTCACTCTGACCTCATCATATACCAACGTTTGGTCATGGACTTTTCACATCAACATATGACCTGCAAGGTACGCTGGGTGCGTTGGTTGTTGGCGTTCTGGGACGCCATGTCAACTTCAGTCTGTTACATACATTGTGTGTTCACCAAATACACTTCTGTTTTCACAGGAAATGTATAGTTTGCATACAGTCTCTTTCAAAATAAAAACACTAAGTGGGTACAACATTGTCCTTATCTAGTTAGGTTTATGCAACAAAAGCAAATGAGGTTTAGAAAAAAGGACAAGGTTTGGCTGTAGGTCATGTGGGAAGCAAACATTGGCCTCCTGGGTGAAAGTCGGTGGTTGTTGGACCCATCCCTCTTTGCGCTTTCGGCCCCTCAACTTAACTTGTTATTCCACCACCTTTCCCCCAGGCACCAGGCCACCAGGCACTGTAACACAATAATGATGACAGGCTGCATACCATGCAGAAGTGAAAGGACACCTTTTTTGTCTGTGTCTGATGTTGGAAGTCACTGCCCAAGCGCCGGTATTTAGCGACTTTGGAATGAGACCGGGTTGGGACAAACAATGTCACACCCACTGGTAGATCTCAGAGAGCTAGCACGGCACCCTCATGAGACCTCATAATACAGAAACGCCTGACTGTTGGGTACTGGTATTCACTAGTGGAATACTAAAATCCTTAACTTAAGTTTGGAGGGTAAAAGTCTACTAACAACTAAGGACATCTGAAACATGAGTAGAAACCAGACACTGCTTTTTTGCAAGAGGACAGGGGCTAAATAACTGGGAACCACTGGTTTAATCTTAAAAAATGTGCTTTGCGTTTTAAGCTCATCTGTTTTGATATATAGTTTTGATCTCAAAGGTAACTGTTGCTGTCTTAGAAATGTAATGGAGTACGATTTTTCCTCAAATGAGGACACACAAACATTTTTACACAGACCGATTTTTTTATTGCTGCCATATAAATATCATGTTTTGATTTTAAGCCTCCATGCCGGTGATAGCCATGGCGGGAGGCATTATGTTTTTGGGCTTTCTGTACATCTGTCCCATTCTCATGAAGGTGATATCTCAAGAAGGCCTTAAAGGGATAGTGCACCCAAAAATGAAAATTCAGCCATTATCTATTCACCCTCATGCTGAGGAATGCTCTGGTGAAGTTTTAGAGTCCTCACATCCCTTGCGGAGATCGGCAGGGGGAGCGGCTAGCACACCCAATGGCTATCGGCGCCCCAGACTAACATCCAAGAACACAAAATTGAAGCCACAAAATATCTCCAACATGCTCATCCGTAGTGATCAAAGTGTCCTGAAGCCGCGACATAAAAAGTTGTTTCGAAAAACGTCATATGAACTCTGTTTTTAGCCTCACTGTAGCATGTAGCTCTGACTGCTTCTCTGTGCTCCGCGCTCACGTGTGCGCACTTGCACGAGACCAGCGAAGCATGACCTTTGCTTACCCGTGTTTACATCACGTGACACGTGCACCGCAGGGGGAGACTACCGTAACCACAGTAGCTAAAAGATAATTTGCACTACCGTCTTTTAGCAAAGGACAGCCCAACATGTCTGAAGACTTTGAAATTGAGGAGGAACAGCATTTCTTTGTTGAACCGTATTTGTTTGAGCCCGAGTATACAGACGGAACTCAGGCTACTGGACGAAGCAGCCGCTGCAGCTCATGAGCCTCAGTCAGCCGCAGAATACCGGAGTCGAGCACTGGAAACCTGCTGGTGTAGTTGTTTCAAATGCAAAGCAATGCCAACGGATGAGGAAAGTCTTTGCTGCTCAGACTGGGAATTGGTGATGCCTGCACTTGAGAATCTGGACATCAGTACTGACGAGACTGCTGCTCTTCAGAGACCGTGCATCACCGATCACCCTGAGCGCGCACACGTGAACGCGGAGCACAGAGAAGCAGTCAGAGCTACAGGCTACAGTGAAGCTAAAAACAGAGTTCAAATGACGTTTTTCGAAACAACTTTTTATGTCGGGGCTTCAGCACACTTGGATGTTCGAGATATTATGTGGCTTCAATTGTGTGTTCTTGGACGTTAGTCTGGGGCGCTGTCAGCCATTAGGTGTGCTAGCCGTTCCCCCCCGCCAATCTCCGCAAGGGATGTGCGGACTCTAAAACTTCACCAGGGCCTCCGTCGGCATATGGGTGAGTAGATAATGGCTGAATTTTCATTTTTGGGTGCACTATCCCTTTAAGGGGAGTGTCCTCAAATTTGGCACAAACATCCTCTTGGACTCAAAAATGAACTGATTAGAATTTGGTGGTCAAAGGTAGGGCTGGGAATCGATTCAGATTTTCCAGATCGATTCGATTCAATTTTCAAGGACTCAGTTCGATCCGATTCCCGATTCGATTCGATTCGGTTCGATTCAATTCAGTTCAAAATCGATTCAGTCAAGTATATTTCAATTATGATACAGAATTTGCTTGGATATTAAGATATTTTCTGAGAACTAACTAAGCATATTTAACAAGGAACCCTCTGACCTGGTGCATTACTATTAAATATACTGTTTACATTAAGAATTGACCCCAAAACAGTACATTAGTCATCATGTACTTTTATTTAACATTACCTGACCAACACATACAAAATAAATATTTTAAATTATATCTAATCACAAGGCAGACAATTTAAATGAAGTAGCTACAAAAAATGTAAACAAAGGACATCCACAAGTTTGCTGCCTGTAACCGTCTTATAAAGCTTTTGTGCAATACACGACAGTGGTTGTGATGCACACATTGACTGTATCAGAAGAGAAAAAATATACGTAGGTGAACCCTGCAGCAAAGTGAACCCTCTTACTCAGAGAGGATCTTTGCCTCCCAGTTTGTTCCTGGCG
>NC_065511.1:7585446-7591176 GCF_006386435.1 Epinephelus moara
CCATGTGTTTACTGCTACAGAGAATTAATAAATCTTTGGTTTATTTGCACAACGTCGCCTCTCTGCCGTCTTTTATCACGCTTGCTAATGCTAAGTTATCTTTACCAGCAGATCTGTATGAGGTACAAACTGAGGCTACAGTTAGCAGTGTGCTGATGCTTAGTGGTATTTCTTAATCTTAAAACTAATGTGCATTTAATAAACATGCGTACATTATTAGCGTTATATTTTTAGGGGAAAATGTGAGTGAAAATACTCGCACCGTAGACCCATGCCTTCAGTGGATGCGCTCCCACCATTGTTTGCTGCTCTGTCTTCATTCAGTGTCCGGCCGTCTCGCAAGATCTCTTGCCATGACCTCAGGTGCTAAATGCTGATCTCGCGAGACTACCTGGGGTGATAGTACTGCAGGCTGCTGCAGTCTGCTACCGGCTGTACAACACGTCCACGGAGGAAAATAGTAATAGTAAAAGATCGATTTTTTAATTAATGAATCAATATTGTGCCATTTAAAGGAAAATCGATTCGAATCGATTAAATCGATTTTTTCAACCCAGCTCTAGTCAAAGGTCAGTGAGACCTCACAAATCATAGTTTGGCCATAACTCAGGAATTCATATGCTAATTTTAACAAAATTTTACATATATGTCTAATAGGATAAAATTATATAGTGATGACATTTTATATCCCAAAGGTCAACGGTCAGCTTCACTGTGACATCATAATGTTCTGCAAAAACACTTTTCTGGCCATTATCCAATGTGATAATTCAGGAACAGAAGGGGAGACATTTTGTCAGATTCTGAATTAGTGACACTAATCTTGGTATTGACCTTGAAATGGTTCTGCTTGCATAGATCGTTTGTGCTGCTGGGGGAAGGATGTGTGTGAAGCATCCACGTTCACAGACAAGAATGTGAAGTGTAACTGCAAAGTGATGGGTTTGCTTAGGCACATAACATAAGAGGCAGTAATTCAACTGTTTTTAAAATGAGTCTTTAAGGGGATACATTCAACCCAATTACTAGAAAAACAAACAAACATTTGTTTGTTATTATGTAGCAAATTAGCTGAAACGTTATGTTTCAACAACACTGTGGTTAACGTGTGATACGTTTAGGCATGAAAAGCACTTGGTTATGGTTAAGAAAAGACTAATCCAAGTTGCAGAGCGGCTGATGTCTCAAAAAACTACCGATTTTTACAGCACTATCCCTGCTGGAAAAACAGCAATGTGTCACCAAAAATTGGTCTCAAATACTGGTCTGCGGCTTGGCAGGCATCTCGCCTAGGTGCCACACGCTTCACCATCCCCTCCACCTCCCGATGACAGAGTTACCTCATATACTACGTCACTTTAGGAATGTTGATATGATACATATGGATTGCATTCATGGATTGCAGAAATATACAATGCCAACATTTTCTTCTGGCAACTGGGCTGCTATATTTTATCTAAAGTGTTCATTTTTTAAACCTGTAAGCAGTCCAAATTCAAAGTGGGTCAATACCGTAAAATAAATACATTTAAAGACTAAACTTGACCAACTTTTACTTGAAACTGCACATAATGCCCCGAATTGATCCACTTCTCCTATCACACAATACAAATAAATCCTTCTCCCCACAAGCTGAGAAACAGTTTTACTCAAGAAAAACTTAAAGTCAAGCAATGAAACTGCTGTATTGATATATCTCGCTTGCTGTCACTTTTTTATGTTATTGACGTGCTGTAGTGCAGGCATGTGTGGGAAGGTTGATGCAACACTTCCATGTCAGTCACATCTGCTTCAGTTGTTTAGCGAATGAGACGTCTAAGTCACTGCAGAGCCAAGGCCACCTCGCACAGCGTCATCTCCTCTGTTGAAGGTGTCTCTTTCAGCTTATCAGCTCCCCGATGGAGCAGCCGTCTCCATGGTTTCCAAACCCAATTAAATAGGTTGTTCCAATTAGAGAGTAGAGAGAGCGCTGGGTGTGATAGGTAAGAGCATGAAGACCCTGGCCTCAGCCAGTAGGCTAGCAACCACCTCCAGTCCCTTAACTGTCAGAGCACTGTTCTTCTGTCATCACAGTCTAGACAGTTATTTAAACAGCACAGACTGCTGTATGGGCTTAACAGTGTTTCATTGTGCCCACATGTTGCAGTTGCTTCCAAATTTATATGAAGGAGATACAGACTGTGTCAATATATGTGTCAAATGGTTGTAGTTGGGGGTTTTATTGTGGTGGGGAGGGCGTGATAATGCACATGGATTCATTAACTAACACCCGAGCTGAAATCCATCGGCAATCAATATAATATCGGTAACAAATCCGCACAGAAGCTCCCTTCAACATGTGTGACCTAATGAAAGTGGAGCAGTGTGTTCCACCTCTCTCCTTACACAGCATTATGTATTGAGCCAGACTGCTGCTAGTGTTTGCCTTCCTAAGGCCAAAGCTGCGACAGAGAACAAACACAGATAACACATCCTTTGTGTTCCATCAAAACCTCCCCTCTAACAGTTTACTTTATCCCTGCCAATCCACACATGCTATTGAAGGAAAAAAAGGGCTGTCATAGATCACAAGATTGTTTGTGTGATGACATGAAGTGTTCTGCAGGGTGAGGAAGATAAAGACAGTGTCAGGCTGCTAACTGCTTCACATTATTACTGGATGTTACCATTAGCTAGTTTGCTTTGGAGCAGCAGTGGTGTCATGATTTGTAATCACTGGGAAACATATTGATGTGCTCTGGCATCTCAAAGACATTAAGCACTGACATAACATTAGCTGCATATTTGGCATATTTGCAATGAATGATTGCACTGATGTGATTTCAGATTGTGAGTTAGTTTCAATAAGGGAGCCTAACATGGATGCAATGTAGCATAATCATGCTGTACATTTCCCTTTTCCCTGCATTGTGCTCATTAAATGTAAGTGACTTTTAACAGTAGATAAAATAGATTACAAAAAAGTCCTCCTCTTTGTACCTGTCCACCAGCTGGAGGCCAGATCTAGCTCTCGTATACCTAGAAATGGCCCTGGCCTTGGACGGGCGGCCCGAGCACTGGGGGTTCGATGTCTTGCTCGGGGGCATCTTTGCAGTACCCAGGAGGCAAACTGGCACTTCTCCAGCTACCAGTTCATGTACCATATTTGTTCCCGACGGGGTCTTGACCGGCGACCCTACAGTTCCTAACCCAAGTCCCTATGGACTGAACTACTGCCGCCCTAATTCTAATGTTAATGTTGGTTGCAAGCTAATGTTAGCACTTGCATCATTTTTCATACCAAATTATTACAGACCCAACAAACATTCCTGACGGCTTCTATTCAACAACAGTATTGATACTTAGCCCAAAACATGTATAACTAAGAGGCCCATTGTTGTCCCCAGCTGCCATGTCAACAGTTGTTTGCTACGTCACAAAGATGAAAGAAGTATTCATCATTCCACACTCAACTTTTGGACTGTTTGGAATTTGCCAGTAGTACACTGCATTTTCCCATACTGTGCAGTGTGAATGCGCTTAGCGCACTTGTGCACTCAAAATATCAATGGTTTAGTACAGAAGTATGCGTTTTAAGACACTGATTTTGAAGAGAAATATATCACAATGCATGTAGTTTAGTCAGAGTTTTGAAGTTGGCTAATTCATCAGCCAATTGGCTTCCAGCTGAATAGTAGCATCAGATCATATCAATTTAGGTATGCAGGTTCATAAATTGTGAGTTTGTATGTATTTTTTACCAAAAATAAATTGTTTCACAACCAGACAGGTTGGTTCTTCGCTGGAACTAAAAAAATAGCAGGTTTTTCTTGAACTAAAGCTTGGAGAGAGATGATGGAGAAGGCAATGCTTACTTGTTTTTTGTTTAAAAACAAAACAGTCAGTAACAACAGAACAAAAGTTTGCAGATAAACAAAGTAATCTGAGAATCTGCCACTACTGTTTGCTTCCATTGTGAGCTGTCCACCACTGTCCGTTGATTACACATCCTTGATTACAATTGTTCCACTCAAAACTGATGGAAATGCAGGCTTGTTCACCAGATAGAACCAAGGTTCCAAGAATCCTGAACAAATCCGGATCAAGAACCAGAGTTAATTTGGTGGAAAAGGGGTATGAGGATATATTAATGTCAAAGCCTTTTGCTGCTGAGGCGTGCTCCACCACCTTACATTATATGGGATAGATGATAGATGATAGAGATGGGCAAGATCCCTGTGTTGACTTGTGTTTGTTTACATCATCAAGAATGGTTGTTTGGTTACAGAATTGGTTGTGTAAGGATTAAAATACTGTGCGAATATAACATAAACTACTAACTAGCGATTTTGGCTGAGGTTAGGTGTCAATGTTTGTTTGTTTCCCAGCACATCTGTATGAGCAAGTGCCACTCAGACATATCAGAGCTTTCTGAAAAATTTGGTTTACTTTCTTAGATTGGTGCTCGCTGAAAATGTTTAAAAGATGACTGAGTGTTTGTTTATTTGCCACACCTGTTCTCATACAGTGCTGACTTTGCTATGACAAAAAAAAAAAAAGTCGGGTAACTTAATCATCCTCATTCCGCTGCCACTATCTGCTGGCTAATGCCAAACCAAGAGGAAGACCACATTTATTATTAACACTGGCTACAGGCAGGTTACAGATTAATTGTTTACCGAGTAACATTACAGACTTATTACGTTAGCATTACACTGGGTTTGAGAGGGTTGTGAAAATTTACAAAAGATTATAAACTGACATCAGTTGGAGAACTACAGTAATTATACAATACAGTTGTAATCTAAATGTTATTGCAATAGGTTACAGCTATAATTGCAAGCCTAATGATGTTGGCAATATTTTCCTGTTACCCCAAGTAACTAACCCTAACCCCATAACCCATTTTTAGGGGCTAAAAGCTGTTATTAAATTTAAGGGAAAGCTTTCATTGTGTGTTTCTTCATATTGCATTGCAATAGCCTGTTTAAATTTCTTCTTCTTCTTTTTGGCTGTTTTTACTGAGGGGGTCCAGTCCCATCAGAAAATAGGACACCAGAATTATTTTGCACATTTTGCACAATAGGTAGTGCTTGAAGCTCAGCTCGGTCAACTTAATTAATAATTGCGCTCCCAGTTGCTAACTGGACAAGTGACCCCATCAACAGATTAGAACAATAAAGAATTCTGCAAAACCCTGGATTACGTCCAGTGTCACTGTTTTCAAGATTGTGATTTATCTAATACCTGCTTTTGGCAGTTAGGGTATAGTTAAGTTTATGGTTATGACAAATGAAAAATGGTGGAGGTATGGATAGGGTTAGGCAGCCAAACCACTTGGTTAAGGACAGTTTGTGGTCATGAACATTAATTTCAAGTCTATGATGGGACATATGAATGAAAAAGAGGTAGAGCCTGCACACTTACTCCATGCCACAAACTTTAATGAACAACGTTTCTACAACGATCCTAGAGGGATCTTCGTCAGGTCTGAATGTTGGAAAATGAAAACCACACCTCTATTTATAACGTTGTGTGCAACAGGTGTGGTTAATCATCCAAATATCATCTGGGGTTATTGTTTTTTGTTGTTTTTTTTTTAAAAAACATCGACCAGAAAAAGCAAACATCAAATTCAATCCAGGGTAACAATTCAGTACAAGTACATCAAAAACACTCTGAGAATATATATATATATATTATAAAATTCCATCAGAAAAAAAGGGGACCTACAATTAAAAAAAAAAAACA
>NC_065511.1:7591676-7591826 GCF_006386435.1 Epinephelus moara
TATCTAAAAATGTGTTCTTGTTTGAAAAAGTTACTAATCTATATAGACAATGCAAGGGTACTGCTATGGGTAGCAAAATGTCTCCCAATTTCAGCTCCCTATATGTAGCCTGCTTTGAAGAGGATTATGTCTTTTCCTCTGAAAATCCCT